>NW_006399755.1:2125094-2125863 GCF_000299155.1 Elephantulus edwardii
TAAAATAGAAAATATTTTTAAAAAGAAAGTTATGTAACAAACGAAAAGCTGGCTCATTTCTTGTGAATGTGTTATTTGGGTTTTTTAAAAACCTAAGTTATGTTTATTGAAGTATTTTTCCATTCATCTTGATTTGCTGTGTTTTTCTCAATACTGCCTGTCTGAAGAAGCATCCTTCTCAGAGCATTGGTTTTTTCCTTCTTGTGCTTGGCTGAAGACTGTGGAGAGTTTATATCCACATTTCACATCATGGCATTTCATCATGCCTGCACCAAGCACTTCTTATATTTCCTCTTCTCCTCTTCTAGAGAGGGATGAAGAAGGTTCTTTGTGAGAGGTATGCTCACACGTGGAGGTCATCACCAGAAAGGCTATGTGTGCTCCTGAACAACTAACTAACTGTAATTCTTTAAATCTTAGTTGTATTCATTTGTAAAATGAAGATAAATATGGTGATTTTATGAATAAGTGTTGATGAGTCATAGCCGACTAATAGCTGGCTCTACAATGGGTTTTCAGAGGCTGTACATCACACAGGAGGAAATTGTCCATCTCTTTCTACAATGGGTTTTCAGAGGCTGTACATCACACAGGAGAAAATTGTCCATCTTTTTCCCACTGAGCAAATAGTGGATTCAAACCACTTGCCTTTGGGTTAGCAGCACAGCTCCTTTACAAACCAGGTGACCAGAGTTCCCTAATAATAAAGCACTCTGAGCAATGGATCAAAAACACAAACATTCAATAATGTTAATATATATTATTATAT
>NW_006399755.1:2152568-2171469 GCF_000299155.1 Elephantulus edwardii
ATGCTTGGGAGGGTGGAGGGACGGCGCAGGAGAGGAAGGCCCTCTATGAGGTGGATTGATTCAGTGACTGGGATAATTGGGATGGGAGTGTCAGGGACAGTGCGATTGGCAAAGGTCAGAGCGGAGTTTAGGGCTGTTGTACATAGGGTCTCTATGAGTCGCAGGCGACTCGACGGCACATAACAACAAACAACAACAGCCACTAGAGGCCCCACAGGGCACAGTTCTAGGTCACACACAGAATCACCATGATCTGAATTCACTTGATGGCAACTAGCTTGGTTTCTGATTGGAGATAAATGATAAGGTTCAAAAGGACAGGTAGGGAAATGTGCAACAATGAAGAAATGGAAATCCAAGTTCTCTATAAACTTTTATTAAAATCTCAATTTTTATAAAAAGGACAGTCATAAAATAGCAGGGACAATATTTGGAAACATAAAACTTTTGCCTTTACCAAAACACTAAAGATTATTATCATCTGTTTCTAGTATAGATTTAATACAGTAGAAGCCAGAAATGCCTATAACTGGCTTCTATAAATCCAGCCTTTGACCTAACAAATTAAAAACATCATCAAAGCATATAATTAAAATAAAAAAGGCATAATCTTTTGAGCTGACTAAAACAGCATATATTTTTTTTTGCAAGTATATATTAATAGTTCCCATGTTGACCTCAGTTCCTAGAACTACCAGTAGGGAGACTCATTTCTTTGTCGTCTGAATCTCTCCTTTATGTTGCTTCACTGTCCTCACACCATGGTCACTATCTTGACAGAGTGAGTAATCTACAACTGAGGCAAGAAGGAAGTGGTGGTGCTCTCTCTGATAGTCTTAGAAATCTAGTAATGATATTTTGATCATATTATAATTCATTCAAAGAGCTCATGAGTGAAATTAAGCTACCTTTTCAATAGAGGCATACTGAAAGAAATGTAAATACATTTTAAAATTATCACAGTTTTTCCTCTGAAAAGAAATTATTTACATTCCTCCTGATCCAAAACATATCTCTGCCGTCCAAGGGAAAAAAAATCCTTTTGTAGTTCCAGATTGCTCCAATATGTTGACATTTACACAAAGCATAAGCATAAATAGAAGAAACCATGGTGGAATAGTCTGTAGCAAACTACATCTAACTCAAAGACTGCTGAGTCTGTTGGTTCTAAGTCACCAGAGTCTCTGAAGGAGTAAGAAAGGCAGAGTGCTCTCTTTATAATTTACAGACTTGGAAACTCAAAAGAAGATTGCTATGAGTCATAATCAACTGAATGGCAGTGATTTCTTTATGTCTAAGTAAATGTTCTTGTTCTTTAAGTTCTGTTAATGTCATTGTTAGGTACCACCTCAATGACTAGAATTCATAGCGACCCGATGAGCAACAGATCCAAACCTTGCCCTATTCTGCTCCATCCTAACCATCTCTGATATGCTAGAGGGCACTGTTACAGTTACTGTGTCAATACATCTTGATGAAGGTCCTTTTTAAGCATAGGGTCTTTTTCCAGGGTCTGGCTACTCCTGGCAACATGCTCTAAGTATGTGAGAAGAATTTTTATTTTACCATCCCTGCCTTTAAAGAGCACTCTGGCTGCATGTCCTCAGAAAAGATTTATTCCCTTGGCAGTCCATGCTCATCCTCATTATTATGAACAAGGTCACGGTCATCTACAGTTTTGATCCACAGTGACCCTACGGTTTCTGAGGCTGTAAGTCACAATGGAAGAAAACAGTCCATCTTTCACTAGCGGTGCCACTGGTGGAACTAAAGAGACAAATTATCTGCTCACATATATATACTATGTATAATTGTGGGGCAAATGCAGGATAATCACTATAGGCATTCTATTGATAAAGTGGAGCCCTAGTGGCCTAGTGCCAAGAAGCTGTGCTGCAATACCGAAGGCATGCAGTTTGAGGCCACCAGGTCCTCCATGGGAGAAGGATGGGCAATCTCCTCTCATGCAATTAACTGCCTCTGAAAGCCTATAGGGATATAGACATTCTGTTCAAAAAAAGAGAAAAATTTAGGTCACCATGAATCACTCACTGGGCTCTATTGAAAATTATCCAAAACCAACTGGAACAGAACATCCACAGAGAACTGCCAGAAGTGCATGCTGGGGTTAGAAGAGGCCATGGTATTAGGGCTTTTGTGGCTACTGTTAGATGGATATTTGCTGAAAGCAGAGAGTACCAGAAGAATGTCTATCTCTGTTTCATTGACTATGCAAAGGCATTTGACTGGGTGGATCACAACAAACTATGGCTAACTCTGAGAAGAATGGGGATCCCATAACACTTGATCATTCTTATGAAAAAAACCTATACTTAGACCAGGAGGCAGTCATCAGAACAGAACAAGGAAACACTGCATGGTTCAAAATTGGAAAGGGTATATGCCAGGGACGTGTCCTATATCTGTACCTTTTCAATTTATATGCAGAACAGATCATCCAGGAGACTAGGCTCTGTGAGGAGGAATGTGACATCAGGATTGGAAGACTCATAAATAATCTGTGCTATGCAGATGACACGACCTTTTTCTAAAATCAAGGAGGACCTGGAGCACTTGCTGCAGAAGGTCAAGGACTTCAACCTTCAATATGGATTGAAGCTCAACATCAAGAAAACAGAGATTCTCACCAATGGTATGATTGGCAGCATCATGTTAAACGGTGAAAGGATTTATACTGCTATCAGCTTCAGTTTGCTTGGCTTCACAATCAACACTCTCGGTCCCAGTAGACAGGAAATTAAAAGATGAATTGCATTGAGAAAGTCGGCTGTCAGTGAACTCTCCAGAGTACTAAAGAGCAACTATGTCAGTCTGAAGATTAAGATATGCCTGATTCAGGCCATAGTCTTTGTAATCACTTGTTATGTGTCAGAAAGCTGGACAATGACTAGAGATGATAGAAGGAGAATTGAAACCTTTGAGCTATGGTGCTGGAAAAGATTACTGAATATACCATGAACTGCTAATAAAACAAAAAGGTTCATCCTGGAGAGGGTGAAACCAGGCTGCTTCTTGGAGACAAGGATTCCGAAGCTTTGTCTGACATACTTTGGGCATGTTGCAAGGAAGGACCAGTCCTTGTGGAGGGACATCATGCTTGGGAAGGTGGAGGAACAGCACATGAGAGGAGGACCCTCGATGAGATGGATCAATTTAGTGACTGGGGTAGTGGAGATAAATGTGTCAGAGACAGTAAGAATGGCACTGGATAGAGCAGGGTTTGGGCTGTTGTACAAAGTGTCACTATGAGTTACAAGCAACTCGACAGCACATAACAGCAACAACAACAGCCCCTCAGTACCATCAAATCAGTTCCAACTCACAGTAATCCTACATATTATGGTGGAACTGCCTCCTAGCATACCTGAGACTGAGGATATTTACACATGATATATTGTACTGGCCAATTTTGCTGCAAAGAAGCTATTTAAAGTTTTAAAGAGCAAGGATGTAACTTTGTACAGTAAGGTGTATCAGCCAAAGTCATGATATTCTCAATTAACTCATATGCATGTGAAATTTGGACAATGAATATAGAAGACTGAAGAACAAATGATGCTTCTGAATAGAGATAAAGAATACTGAACATATTATAAATTGATAATAGAATAAACCTCTTTCTTAGAATAAGTATAGCCACAATGTTCCCTAGAAGCAAGGATGCTGAGGCACTGTTTCACATACTTTGGACATATTATCAAAGACATCATGCTTTTCAAAGCAAGAAGGCCAGCAAGTCAAGAAAAAAGAAAAGAAAACCTTCAACAAGATGTACAGTGATTTTAACAGCAGGATTAATCCCAACAGCTACTGTGAGGATGACACAGGATCTGGCAGGGTTTCATTCTGTTGTACACAGGACTGCTAGGAATTGGAGCCAACTCAACAGACTTTAACAACAATAAAATGTTTACAGAAGTAGATTAATGCTTCATCTTTCTCTCACGGAGTATCTGGTAGTGTCAACAACTTTACAGTAAACAATTTAACAATTAACTCACTAAGCTAGCAGTACGCCTTCATTATACCTTGGCAACTCTGAAATGAAGTAGGACTTCATCTTAGCTTTGCTCAGATATGACTATACATGGATTTAGCTCTATTCTCTGGGTCCTTGCTTTTGTGCTTTAAATCATTATTTATATGCAGTGAAAGACAATGTTTGAAGCTACATCGTGTTCAAAGATGCAGTCCCATTAATAAAATCCTAGAGGTCCAAAAAGCCTTTCATTTTATGTTCTTTTCCATTTCAGATCAAGCTGATGGTGTTTCTACAAATAAAATTTTCTTAAAAATTAGGGGTGTCATCTGCCATTGCTTCTTCCCCTGCTTACAAACAGGATCCTGACAAGACATCGTCCTCACCTAATACAGAACTAAAGCCAAGGACATTTCCTCTGAGGCACCAGAGAGAGTAGAGAGAAGAGTTGAGGAATTTGGTGAAGGGGCTGCAATTAGGACCCTACAATGGATAAAGAGAGCTCAGTTGCCTCCCAGGGGAAGCTGGTCTTTATCTCCTGTGCGCACCAGTTCCACAAAGGACAACTATGAACTTTAGAAAAGATAGAGACATGCTAGAGAGACCCCCACCATGTTACATATGAGAACTGAGAAGGTGGCTGGAATCAGATATGGCCTTGTTCCCTTGACCCAAAACCACATAGGAAGAACATGGTGTCCATCTCACATGCTAATCAGCTCCACGAAGGACAATTCCAAACTTTAGAAGAGGTAGGCAGCACTCAAGAACTTCTGGAATGTTACACTGCAGTCCAAAGAGAAGGTGAAGGACCTTAGGAAAGGGGAGCTTTCCCTCTGTACAGGCCTAGAAAGGTCTCCTACTATAGCAATTTGCCCTCCCTAATAAAAGGAATATTTTAAGTTTGGAACTAATAAATAACAAGGAAAAATAAAGAAATGTGAATCATCTACACAGAATACATCTACATCTCTACAATAGAAATGGCCTAAGGCATACACAGAAAAAAAAGTCATATAATATCAAGAAAGCAGCAGGCAGCTTCAAACATTGTAAAAAACCAAAATAAGCCTTCTCCTAAAAAAGGAGAGCATATTGCAAACTCGAGACAGAGAGGAAGAAGAAATATACTAATGTAGGGTCACATGAACAGATACAGAAGGTGCAAATAATAGAAAAAGAATGGAAACCATAAATAAAGTATCCCGGAGACAGGGACAGGTAGGGAGCTCTGGTGGCTTCGTTGTAAGAAGCTGCACTGCAATCATGAAGGCACACATTGGAATCCATCAGCTGTTCAGCAGAAGATGGATGAGCAATCTCCTCCCATAAAATTAATTGCCTCTAAAAACCTGCTAGAGGATCAGCTATGGGTCAGTTCTGAATCAACGGTACTCAACAACAACCCCAGAGACAGGGAACCAGAAGAAATACACTAACATAGAGGTATGTGAACAGCAAAATTTGAAGAAATTGCAAAAATAGAAGAATGAATGATACAACAGATAAAAAGCAGAAGAAACGAAAAATCAACACAAGAGGGCCAACAGGATCAAAAGCAAAACTATTAGCCAAGAAGTAAAATTTCTGAGAAATAGAGACATTAACAGATAACCTCTGAACAATATGATGTCCTAAAAGTTTGAATCCACCAGCTGCTGCATGCAAGAGATGGGCAATCTCCCCCACGTGATCCACCACCTTCTGAAAACCTGCTAACAGGTCAGCCACTGGTCAATTCCAACTCAACGGTGTTTAACACGATTTTAAAGGGGAGTTGAGGAATCAAGGCTCTCGGGCAGTAAAGTAAATGTGGCAGAAAGGTATGCTGATCCTCTGTGCTTAGTGATGCAGGAGAAGAGAAAACTGGTTTCATCTAAAGTAAGTGGATGGACGTGGCTCTGTAAAGAAGGCTTTGAGGTGGTGTTTGGAAGAAATATGAGAAATAACAACTTACTAAAATAAAATGAAAACAGATGCAGAAGGGCAGGAGTATTTGCAGAAGCTTGCATACAAGACCAGAGACAATGGAGGCATGCTGAGACTGAATGACTTTCTGAGAGTAAATGGCCATGGATTCAGGTGGCCTTGTGTTTCAATAGCAGCGTCATTGTTTACTGGCTGTGTGACTTGAGGTGCCATTTCATCCTTCAGCTTTCTTATCTGTAAAATGGGACAATAGTATCTACTGAAAAGAATTCTTGCAAGGGTTTAATTTAATGAAGCTGATGGATGTGACACACACACACACACACAACATCAATACAAGACAGAGAGAATCCAGCCAACACAGTACTGGAATTAACAGAACTGTATGAAAAAGCAATCCAGAATATCAAGGCTGAAATGGCAGAAGTTTCCAACATGCCAGAGGGATAAAAAAAGACAGACAGATGAGGTGGAACAGAGAGTCAGGAGCTAAAAGACAAAAACCTCAATAGGAACATGTTGTTGTTGTTATGTGCCACTGAGTTGCTTGCGACTCATAACGACCCTATGTACAACAGCCCTAAACTCTGCTCTATCCTGTGCCAATCACACTGTCTTTGACACACCCATCCCGATTACCCCAGTCCCTGAATCAATCCACCTCTTAGAGAGCCTTCCCCTTCTGCGCTGTCCCTCCACCCTACCAAGCATGATGTCCTTCTCCAAGGACCAGTCTCTCCTTACAACATGGCCAAAGTATGTTAGACAGAGCCTCAGAATCCTTGCCTCTAAGGAGCAGCCCGGTTTAACCCTTTCCAAGATGAATCTGATTGTTTTCCTAGCAGTCCAAGGTACTCTCAATACTCTTCTCCAGCACCACAGCTCAAAGGCATCAATTCTCCTTCTATCATCCTTGGTCATTGTCCAACTCTCTGATGCATAACAAGTGATTGCAAAGACCATACTAGAAGAAAAATCAAAGAGGAGATGGAAGGAAAATAAAGAAAACATTAGAATCATGTGAGATGACACCAAAAGGAACAACCTAGGGAGCTCTGGTGGCCTAGAGGCAAGAAGCTGTACTGCAATCCCAGAGGTACACAGTTCGAATGCACCAGATTCTCTGCTGGAGAAAGAAGAGATCTTATTTGATGGTACACACACAAATAATAATAATAAATAATATTAATGGAACTGTTGACTATTGATTGGGATCCCAGAACATGAAGAGGGCAGGAAAGCACTGAGAAAGTAGTTAAAGAGGTACTAGAAGAAAACTTTACAGGCATTACGAAGAACCAAAAAAATCCACATTCAAGAAGCTCAGTGACCCTCTAACAAAACTATACCACAAAAGAAAGACATCAAGACATATCACTGTCAAATTCTCCAAAATAAAAGATAGATAGAATACTAAAAGTAGCATGAGAAAAACATCAAGTCACAGACAAAGGAAAGCCAAATAGATTAAGTCCTTATTTCTCAGTAGAAACTATGTGAGTAAGAAGACAACAGGATGCCATTACACAGAAGGTTGAAAGAAAAAGTTGCCAGCTGAGGATCCTGTACTCTGCAAAGCTGTCCATCAAATATGAAGGAGAAATCAGGTCATTTGCAGAAAAACAGGAGCTAAAGGAATTTGTGAAAACAAGATCAACTGTACAAGAAATTCTTAGGGAAGTCCTTCATACAGAGACACCAAAGGAAAGTGGATGGACCATAGTAATCAGAAACAAAAGAAAAAGAAAAACAGCAAAATGGTAGCAATAAAATCTAGTATGTCAATGATCACACTTAATGTGAATGGGCTAATTTTACCAATTAAGAGACAAAGAATAGCAGAGTGGATTAAAAAACCAAAACCCACATGAAGAAATGCTCAAAATCACTGGCAATAATAGAGTTGCAAATCAAAACTAAAATGAGATACCATCTCATCCCTATAGCAGTGGCAAAGGTTAACAGGACAACAAGCAATAAATGTTGGAGAGCAGGAAGAGAGACTAGAACTCTCATATACTGTTGGTGGGATTGTAAAATAGTACAACCACTCTGGGAGGCAGTTTGGCATTTCCTCGAGAAGCCGAAAACAGAAATTCCATATGACCCAGCTATTCCACTGCTAGAAATATACCACAAGGAAAATAGAACTAAAACATAAATGGAGATTTGCACACCAACGTTATAGCAGCCTTATTCACAACAGCACAAAATGAAAACAGCAAAAATGTCCATGAACAAACAAATACATTGAGAAATTGTAGTACATTCACATGATGGAATACTACGTAGCATTCAGGAGCAATGATTTTGAAAAATACTATTATAACACAGGAGAGGCTGGAGAGCATTATGTTGAGCAAACTAACTTAGTCTCACAAGGACAAATACTGTCTAAGACTATTATTGTAAAAATGGAAGGATTACTGATGTGTACCAAAAGTCCAAAGAGTGAAGGGGAGTGAGGAGGTGGCCCAAGGCAAGTGAGGGGGAGAAATCTCAAGGTCACAGAGTTTGGTGGGAAAGAGCAAGGGGGTGAAGGAATTAGGAAAGATATAGTAAGGAAATGACAGGCATGGATCAGTGGTGATTAATTTTATAAAACAAAATGTACAGGAATGATACTGTAAAATACAGTGTGAATGGAAGTATGCATGAAACATGTATATAAACAAAACACACACACAAAAGACTAAGGTGTGCTTAAAAAAATAGGGGTGTGTGTATAGTGTGTAACTCATTGTTTTTGACATCATTAGACTTTTCTTCATAAAAGCTTTTACTGAGAATGATGATAACTATTGTCCTTAGGCATATTCAGAACTCTATTTTCAATTAAAGGCCTTTCTTAGGTATCATCATGGATATTTCTGAGGTTCTAATAAAGAACTGTACAATTTCAACTTCAGACCACAATTTCCTGAAAATTATCTAGATTGATACTAGCCTAAAGGTCTTTTCTTAATTTTAATATTATGTTATCTGGTGAAGCTAGGAAACTTCATAAACACTAGTTCCAACTCCTTTTTTTTTTAACAGTATTTCCCTTCATCTGCTTCCTCTCATTTCGCTCTAAGTAGTAAGAAAAATTACATAGTCTTCTAATATCCTGCCTGAAAGTCCCTAAACTTCACCACTCACTACATTAGGTCCATTTTCTACTTTCCACACTTTTATGGGGGTGATATTCCTAAGCTTCTGCAACTACATATGTAGGACCTATCTCTCTGCTAATTTGCAATAAAGTTTGCTTCATTTCCTTGGAAATGTTCATCTGACAGTTTTTCAACCTTATTTAAGCTTTTGGAAATACTTTCCAAATGCTCTTCCAATTTCTAACACTCCATAGCGACATCTCCATACAGTGCACTTGGCTCTTCTTAGAGTGAATGGTTAAAAAACCAACAACACAAGAGCAAAGAAGCCACCGTAAAATCTGTTATCAAAAGTCTAAAATATCATTTCACTTTATTATTCTGTCAGAATCACTAAGTACATCCAAATGTTACAAAGAGAAAGATTAGGCTGTTCACATTGAAATGAGGAATATCAAAGAGTTTATGGACATTTCAAAATCACTGGAACATGGACTAAATATTATGACTGTATGCTCCCTCATAAAATACATACAGTCACAGAGAATGGCTACCCATGGTGGACAGTGTTTGGTGGAGCTCCCCAATTAAAACAAGCTTGGAAGCAGGAGAGGTATCCACTTCCGAAACAGCTTGCCTACGGAAACCCTATGAACCTGGAGAACGGAAGAAAGTTATACAAGTGTCCAGGTCTTTCAGTCATAGTGTCACTATGAGTCGCCTACAACTCAACAGCAGTTAACAACAACAACAACAACAATCTTCAACAAATTTTCAAAACTCAAAAAAAATTGTCAGCCCCTCTATGAAGATCAAAATATAAGGTAAATTGTTCATTTGACAAAATTAAGAGTCATAGGGATGATAGAAGGAGAACTGATGCCTTTGAGCTGTAGTGCTGGAGGAGAGTATTGCTTGGAGAATAGTTTGTCCTAGAGAGGGTGAAAAGAGGCTGCTCCTTGGAGACAAGGATTCTGAGGCTTCGTCTGACATACTTTATGCATGTTGCAAGGAGGGACCAGTCCTTGGAGAGGGACAACATGCATGGGAGGGTGGAGGTACAGTGCAGGAGAGGGAAACCCCTGATGAGATGGATTGACTCAGTGACTGCGGTAATGGGGGTAGGTGTGTCAGAGACAATAAGGTTGGCTCAAGATAGAGCAGGGTTCAAAGTTGTTGTATATAGGGTCGCTAGAAGTCACAAATGACTCGATAGCACATAACAACAGCAAGAGAAAGGGTGTTTTTATAGGCCAAAGTTCAGGGAAACTTCCATTGATCAGGGCTGTATAAGGATTAAGAGATGTTGTATTCTACCCCCAAATCTTGGTTTATCAGATCACTGGTTAAAATTATATATATCACTACCTAGGCACAGAATTTGAGCTGACTCATAGCTAATCAATCAACCAGTGAGTTTTCAGAGTCTATAAACTGCATGGGAGGATACTGTCCATCTTTTACTGAAGAAGCTGGTAGATTCAAACCTCCAAAAGAGGTATTATCTTTGGGTTAGTAGCACAACTCCCTACAGACTATGCCACCAGAGCTCCACAGATCATGGATGCATCTCAATGTAAGAAAACAAAGATTAGACCAATAGGCAACATCATGATGAATAGAGAGGAGATTGAAACTGTTAACTGCTTCACCTTGCTTGGATTCACAATTAATGCCTTTGATATCAGTAGTAAGAAAATAAGGAGACACATTACATTGGGAAAAGCTGCAGGCAGAGTTCTCTCTAAATTATTAAGGCGTAATCATGTCAGTTTAAGGACTAAGGTGTGTCTGATTCGGTCTCTCTAGTCACTTACTATGCTGGATAATTAATTAGGATGACAGAAGAATGATGCCTTTGAGCTGTGGTGTTGGCAAAGAACACTGAACATACCATGGATGCCCAAGAGAACAAACATTTCTTGAAGGTTCTGCTAGAATGCTCTTTGGAGGCAAGAATGATGAGGCTTCACCTCACATACTTGTTGCTAGGAGGGGCTATTCCTTGGAAAAGGACATGTTGCTTTGAAGGGTGGAAAGCCGGTGAAGGAGAGGAAAACCCTCAACAAGGTGGATTGACACAGTGACTACTGCAATGGGCTCTAGTGTGTCAGAAAGCGCAAGGATGGCACAGGATAGAACAGGATTCGGGCCTTTTTATCATAGGGTCGCTATTAGTTGTTCTTGACTTGATAGTACCTAACAACAACATCACATACTTGTATTGTTGTGGGACACAAACCAACCCATGGCACTCCTTCAAGCAGACAGGTCTACAACAGGGGAATTGCTTTCTATTACTCAACCCTCAACACTTCATTTCTTCTGGGGAAAAAAATGTAGCTTATAGAAAATTCTTCTACACATAGGTTTCAACTTTTTTACTGAAATTTTCCCAGGTGTACTCTCTTTCTTGGTAATTTACAGAACAGAGTAAGTCTCTCTTTCACAGACAGCTTAATGAATATTAAAACTTCCACATTTTTTTCTTTAATTACTAGAAACCAATGTTTTGTACATTAAGGGGGGGGAAAACACAACAAAATCCTTTTAAGTCATTTTCCCCCCACAATACATAAATTTACCAGGTAGGTGAGTGGTACATTTCATAATAAATATCTTATTTATTTTATAATATATTTTTCATGGTTTGATTAAAAAAAAACCATTAAGAATAGTACAATAGCCAAGATGTGAGAAAATCTAAATACAAATATACGCTCTTGCCATAATCTTTCTCACTCCTTTAAGAATTTCATCTCCAGATTTTTTATGTTGACAAAATCCCCAGCACAGGCACAGTTACAATAGGACAAGCTGGTTCTGCCAGAAGTTAAATGCATCCTCAGCAGGCAGTTTCTTCTCACCTCTAGGGTCTCCTGGGCTGACTCAGGAATTCCGAAGCAGCCTAGATCCCCAGAATGTACCTCTGTGCCTCCTCTGCCTGATAGTAGAGGTGATCAGGATGCCAGGTGTGCTAGCTTCTGGTTATTCTAACATACCAACATACTTCTTATTTGCTTCTCCCTTTAGAAAAGCCGAAAACCAAGTAAGCTAGCTGTCGATTTTAATCCTGAAAATTGCTAACAAATTCAGAGAGCTTCTCCCACTCTTGGAAGCAGCCACTGCTAAAATCAAGAGCCCTCATCAAGAGCCTCCAGATTCAGTAAATCAGAAGGAAGAAAAATTCCAAAAGGCAACTAAGAAGGAAAGAAGAAGTTAATCCAATCCAAGAAGAAGCCAGAGTCTCTGCTACATAGCTGAAGGTGGTAGCTGTACTGCAGAAGACATTTAGGCTATTAGGTCTGTGAAAGGCAGATAAGCCTGCATCAGCCTTGTATCAAGGATGTTTCTTGTGAATCACTGACAAATTCAATCTTTTCTCTAGCTATCATGATGGTGTCTATTGACCCAGTGGTTAAGATTTTTGTTCTCTTGATGTTGAGATGCAATTCATATTGAAATCTGTAATCTTCAATTTCAGGTCCTCCTTATTTTCAGCAAGCAAGATTGTGTCATCTACATAATGCAGGCTATTGATGAGCTCTGATCCTGATGCCCCATTTTTCTTCATAAAGTCTAGTTTCTCAAACTATTTGCTCAGCATACAGATTGAATAGGTATGGAGCAAAGATATAGCCCTGATGCTCAATGTTCTTGAGTTCAAATCATGCAGTGTTCCCTTGCTCTGTTTGAACAACAGCTTCTTGGTCAAGGTATAGGTTTTAAAAGAGCACAAATAAATGTTGTAAACTCAGTCAGCATTTCACAAACTGAAAACAAATATAAGCCTCAAGTTGCAATATTGAAGTATGTTATGGACAAAATCTAAAATGATCCAGGAGTCATCAAAAGAAAATGAAAGGAATATACAGAGCCATTGTACCAAAAAGAATTGACTAACACAGAACCATTTCAGGAACCATTATCAAGAACCAATGGTAATGAAGGAGGAAATTCAAGCTGCTCTGAAGGTGTTGGCAAAAATTAAGTCCCCAGGATTTGATAGAATACTGACACTTTCCAACAAACATGTAGGTGGATGTGCTTACCAGGCTATATCATGAAATTAGGAAAACTGCTACCTGGTTAACTCACTGGAAGAGATTCATATTTGTTTCTATTCACAAAAAAGTGATACAACAGAATGTAAAAATTATCAAACAATATAATTAATATCACATGCAAGTAAAAGCTTGTTGAAGAGTATTTTAAAACAGCTAGAGAGCAGTACATCATCAGAGAACTGTCAGAAATTCAAGCAGAGACCATGGCACCAGGAATATCACTGCTGATGTCAGATGGATCTTGGCTGAAAGCAAAGAATACAGAAGGATGGATGTTTGTGTTTTATTGACTGTATAAAGATATTTGACTATGTGGATAATAACAAACTATGGCTAACACTGAGGTTAGGCAGGTAGCATAGTCAAAGATGTGCTTTACCAGGTAGAGTTTGACCTGTACTTTTCTTGTCTTTGATTGGTTATGAACTCAGGGTAACACCAAATCAAACAGAACAAAACTTCCCAAAAACCTATAAATCATTCACAACTCTTTATTTTCTAGCAGAATTTGTATGGAAATGAGAACGAAAGTATTATTTTCCTTGAATGTTTGGGTGAAGACTTCTCTTTATGTGTTGATTTTTAAATTAACTCACTGCCCACCAGTCTGTTCAGATGTATAGTGATCCTCTATTGGTTTCTGGAGCCTGTAAAACAGAATGGGAAGAAACTGCTTATCTTTTTTTCTTGGAGAAGCTGGTGAATTTGAACCACTGGTGATATACAACCTTTAGATTAGCCATACAACCCACTACGTAATTTCATTCAGAGTGGCATAGTCCACAGGGATTTGTGCTACTAACACAAAGATGGTACCTCTCTGGTGGTTCAAACACCAACAGTAACTCCTCAAGAGAAAGATATGCAATCTCTACCTCCAAACACCTGATGAAAGATAAGCCATGAGTCACCTTCAACTTGACAAAGTAAGCTTTAAATTGGGGGGGGGGGGTAGATATAAGAATTAGCTTCTTTTTTGGGATTCCCTCACCATTTCATCTAAGTTCTCTAATTAATTAGCACGAATGTTGCTCATACCATTTCTCCAAAAATTATAATTTCTATAAAGTAAGGAACTATACATACTATATCATTTCTGCTTTTGATAATTTGGGTCTTAATTCTTGTCTGTTAAAATCTAGCTAAAGTCAATAATTTTGTTAACTTTTTTCAAAGAAGAGATATCTAGTTTCATTATCTTATTTTTCTTTTCCTACTTGATTTTATGCACATTTTTCTTTTTCTTCCTTCTACTTAATGTTATTTTTTCTAGCTTCCTAAGGTGAAAGTGTATGATTTTAGACTTTTCCTCCTTTTTAAAAGTTAAAACTATAAATATCATTGTCCAAAGAAATTTAGCTTTACCTCTAAATGTTTATATTTTGTATCTTTATTTTTCACTCACATAGAGAAAGCTCTGTTTGTCTAGTAGATAGAAAGTTATGTTACCAAGCCAATGGTAGGTGATTTTAAACTGTGGCACTCAGGCCTGGTTTTAATTGGTTTTGGTCAAACATTCTTCTAAGTGGTTATAGCACTGGTCTGTCCATTTGCTATACAGAGGTAACTTGTGGTTGCTGTGATGCTAAACACAGTGACATTGATGTGTCAAATGCAATAATAGTTACCCATGGTGGACAGTGTTTGGTGGAGCTCCCTGATTAAAACAAGCTTGGAAGCAGGAGTAGCATCCACTTCTGAAATAGCTTGCCTTCGGAAACCATGAACTTGGAGAAACAATGAAAGTTATACAAGTGTTCGGGTCTTTGGTTCACAGGGTCCTTATGAGTTGTCTACAACTCGATGGCACTTAACAATTTTCACTCAGTTCAATACTTTATTTTCTTTTGATGTCTTCATTGATTTAGAAGTATATCTCTCTTGTGCTTACTGCCAAGTACCAGAGCAACAGTTCTGACTCATGACCCAATGATCCTGCACCATCTCTGACGGTTTCAAGCCTATTGTTGCAAAGTCACTGTATCAACATATCTTAGTGAAAGATATCTTACTTTCTTTTTTGCTTAGTGTCCAAATATTTGAAAATGTTCGGCTTTTCTTTTTCAACTCTACTGTAGTTGGAAAACAGGTGTTCTAGTCACATGCTAGCCAAAAGAACAATGGTTCAAATCCAACCACATCATGAAAAAAAAAAATCAAGCAGTAAATATTAATAATGGTCTTAGAAACTCTTTGTAGAGCCATTATAAGCTGGAATTGGCAGTGATGGGCTTTGAGGTTCTCTGGGTTGTTTTGGTTAGAAAATATACTTAGTAAATTTTCAAATGGTTTAAATTTATTGAGCACTTTTATGAATTACAAAAACGTGTATCTGGAGAATATTCTAGGAACACTTGAAAAAGATGTGTATCTCAAAAAGCTGGTTTATACTGTTATTATCAGCATGGATTACATCTGTGGAAACAACCACTGGAGAAGCACAATATCAGTTGTGAAAACTAGGTCAGGTGCTGATTGTGGAACAGACCACCAACTACTCATATGCAAGTTTAAGTTGAAGCTAAGAAAAATTAAGTCAAATCCATGGGAGCCAAAATGTGCCCTTCAGTCTATCTCATCTGAATTTTAAAACCATCTCAGGAACAAGTTTGAGGCCTTGACCATTAATGAGTGAAGACCAGATGAGTTTTGGGAGGATATCAAGAATATCATCCAGGAAGAGTGCAAAAGGTCATTACCAGAGGAAGAAGAAAAGACCAAACTGGATGTCAGAAGAGACCCTGAATATTGCATTAGAGAACTGAGAAGCCAAAGCAGAGGGAAGAAATCAAGATATTGAAGAGCTGGACAAAACATTTCAAAGGGCAGCACGGGAAGACAAAATAAAGTACTACAGGGGAGCTCTGGTGGCCTAGTGGCAAGGAGCTGCAACTACAATCCCAGAGGCGCACAGTTTGAATCCACCAGATGCTCTGCCGGGGAAGGAGGGACAATCTCCTCCTGTACCAGTCAGATCTGATTTGACGGTACACTCACACAAAAATAATAAAATTTTAAAAAAAACCAAACAAAAAACTTTAAAAAAAAATAAAGTACTACAAAGAAATGTGTAATGAGTTGGAGTCAGAAAATAAAAAATGCAGAACTCGCTCAGCATTTCTTAAATGCTGATCTGAACAACAAATTCAACTGAAGAACAAATTCAAGCTTCAAGAAACAATACTTAAGAATGCTTTGGTCAGAATATTCAATGAATATAAAATTAAATCATCAAATAGAATATTAAATGATCCAGGAAGCATTAAAAGAAGATGAAAAGAGTATACAGAGTCACTGTACCAAAAGGCATTGGAGGACACAGAAGAATTTCAAGAAATAACGTATGAGTAAGAGCCTGTGGTGGTGAAGGAAGAAGTTTAAGCTGCTCTGAAAGAATTGGCAAAAAAATAAGGCCCCAGGAATTGATGATAAACTAACTGATATATTTCAATAAACAGATGCTGCCCTAATGTGCTCACCAAGTTGTGCCAAGAAACTTGGAGGACAACCACCTTGCCAACTGATTGGAAGAGATCCATGTTTGTTCCCATTCCAAAGAAACAATCTAACAGAGTGTGGAAATTATCAAACAGTATTATTAATACCACATATAAGCAAGAGTCTGCTGAAGATTATAAAAAATAAAAAACAACAAAACACCTGGAACAGAACATCAACCACCAGATATGCAGGCTGGATTTACAAGAGGTCATGGTACTAGGGATATTGTAGCTAATGTTAGATGGATCTTGGCTGAAAGTGGAAGTACCAAAGGAATGTCTATCTCTATTTCATTGACTATGCAAAGGCATTTGACTGTGTGGACCACAACAAACTGTGGCTATTTCTTATTTCCCTATGTCGTTTTTACTTCATATGGTGTGGTCTGTATGAAAAGGATTAACTTTTTTATCATTATGACATCTTTCTGATCTATTAACCACCCTTTTATTAATATAAAAGTTTCCTCTTAATATCTATTCTATTCAATGGAGTCCCTAGTTGGAACAAAGAGTTAGTTATTTATCCACTAGCAAAAAAGTTAACAGTTTATGTCTATCCAGAGACATTCCAGACAAAATGTCTGGCAACCTAATTCCAAAAGACCATTGTGATTGAAAACTGTATGTTCTATTTCAATACCTGTGGTCACCATACATTTGAATCAATTTGACAATAGCTGGTAGTGACAAATTACACTATTTGTATTGGCATCCAAACTCTCAAATGATTACTGTTAGTTACATGGCAATATCTTTTTCAAACTTTAATTTCTATCTCTTTGAATCAAGTGTATCATCCTGAAAAGTCAACTCAATTATTTTTTTATCCAGTCAATCTGATTTTTTATTAGAACATTTCATCCAATTACATTTAAGTAAATATTGATATTTACTTCTGATATTTTGCTTCTGGTTTTATGCAGCAACAACATGTCTTTCTTTGGTTACTATGGTGATGCAGTCCATAGGGAGTTGCAACTTTAACAAAAAAGTGGTACCTTTCCAGTTCAAATCCATTAGTATTTCCTCAAGAGAAAGATGAGTAATCTCTTCCCATACAATTTATAACTTCCTGAAAACCTGCTATGAGTTAATTCCAATGCAACAGAAACTAGTTTTTATGTCTTTCTTAATCTAGCCTTTCTAGGAATCTAATCTGTGCACTACTTAGTGGCTATCTAACCAAGCAGGAAAAGTTCTCCACTTTGCTGATTACTTATGAGTTGGTTTCAGAATGAATAAAAAGTGCAATCAGTTCTCCAGTCTGAAAATAGGACACGAGGTTACAGTACTGTGTGTGTCTGTCTGAAAGAGCCAAAGGTGTGAGAGTACTACAGCCTCTCAATGTCCCAGAGCAGAGCAAAAAGCAGATAGAGCCTGGAACCCAGGCCCAAAGTGCCTCTAGAGACATACCAACAAGAGGTTTGTTTATTTGTTGCTGACTCACAACTTTACTCACAGTTGTGTTACCGAGAATGAGTTTTAATAGGGAAATAGAGAGTGGGTGAAGCATAGAACATCACCCAATGCAAATCCAGGTTTTAGTCCAGGAGTCCCAAGACACAATTCCTCAATTAGTCCACGTTCCAGTTTTAGTTCAGCAACACAAATTCTAGAAAATTCCTGTTTCCTCAAACATCCAGCATGATTTGCTTCAGAACTGCTATAAGTCAGCTTTTCCTCAATTATCCGGCAAGCACAGTAAAACCTTTAACTGTGGCCTTTATCTGAGGGTTCCTCTGGTTACATCTTGCCAGTTTCTCCACAGCAATGCTACAATCTCTCCATCACCATCATCAGAGTCTTGCTTTCACCAGGGTCTTAGTTCCAGTATTGCTGAAGTCTTGCTGCTCATTGTGGGAAGCTTTCTCTCTCTCTTGTCTTAGTCTTGTAGCTGCTGATGATTAGCAAAGACCATGTGTCTGCAGTTAAGGTAGCTAGAGACCAGAAGGGGCTAAGGTAATGGATAAAAAGCCAACTTTAGGCTAACACCAGTTACAGTGCTATCTATAATAGGATAATATCCATACCCACGTAAGAAAGACTTGTTCTTTTAATTATTATTCAAATATATGTTCCTACCTGCTTGCTGAAACTGAGGAGGACCTAAAACGCTTGCTGCAGAGGGTCAAGGAGTGCAGCCTTCAATATGGATTGAGGCTCAATGTCAAGAAGACAAAGATTCTCACCACTGGGCCAATTGGCAGCATCAAGATGGATGGTGAAGAGATTGAGATTGTTCACAGCTTTAGTCTGCTTGGCTCCACAATCAACACTCTTGGCACCAGCAGCCAGAAAATTAAAAGA
>NW_006399755.1:2171884-2180109 GCF_000299155.1 Elephantulus edwardii
TGAGATTGGCACAGGACAGAGCAGAGTTTAGAGCTGTTGTACATAGGGTCGCTATGAGTGGCAAGCAACTCGACGGCACATAACAACAACAACAACCATTGAAATTAGAGATGAAGAAATTAAATATTTCTATCAACTTCTGTAGGTTGAAATACAACAATCAAAATGTATTTCTAATTACTGATGAATAGAGAATGAAAGTTGGAAAAAGACTAGGTTATTGTAAAACATAGGCTTGGTGATAGAAATAATGTCAGAGATTGTATGATAGACTTGTAAGAAATATGTCTTATTCATTGCAAAAACCCTTTTTTAACATACATGCTGATATACACATAGATCTCACTGGATTGAATACAGAAAATAAATCTGTGAAAAAGAAGAAGCAACAGTTTCTTCAGTATAAATCATCAGCCAGAAAGTAGAGAACAATAGTTTAATAGAATAGACCATCAACTGCTAATGCTGTTATGTACCATTGAGTCCCCTGTGACTAACAGTGACACACATCGTACAATAACTCTGAAGCTTGCTCCATTCAGAGCTAGTCTCACTGACTCCAATACACCTACCTCCACTGCCCCAGTTATTATTGAATCAAACCATCTCAACTGGAGTTTTCCTCTCCTGCCCTGTCTTCCAAACTCTGGTCCTTCCTGGCCATGTGCCCAAAATATGTGCAAAGAAGCTTCAACTGGGATCAACCTTAGAAGACTAGTCCACGGTATAGAGAAAATGCCAAATACAACCAGAAAAGCACAGTCTGTAGAGGATAAAATTGATGAATGAACCTTCTAAAGACTAAATCCCTGTACGCATCAAAAACTTCTTCCAACAGGGTGAAAAAAGAAAGCCTACTAAATGGGAATAAACACTTGTTAATACCATCTCAGACAAGAATCTCATAATGAAAGTTTACAGAATAATCCTGGGCCTCCACAAGAAAAAGACTAATAGCCCAATTATAAAATGGGCAAAAGACATGGAAAGTCTTCACAGAAGAAGATAGTCAGATGACAAAGAGATAAATGAAGAAATGCTCAAAATCACTGGCAAGAAGAGAAATGCAAATCAAAACCACAATGAGATACCATCTCGCTCCAGTATCAGTGGCAAAGTTTAACAGGGCAGCAAGTAATAAATGTTGGAGAGGATGTGGTAAGATACACTGATGGTGGAATTGTAAAATGGTACAACCATCCTGGAAGGCAGTTTGGTGCTTCTTCAAAAAGCTGAACACAGAAATTCTGTATGACCCAGCTATTCCACTGCTTGGAATACACACTGAAAAAAAATGAGAACTGAAGCACAAGCGGAGATTGTTCATAACAGCATCATTCACCATTGCAAGAACATGGAAACTGCCCAGATGTCCAACCACAATTGAACGGATTGAGAAATTATGGTACATTCAAACAATGGAATACTATGCAGCACGCAGGAGCTATGATTTTGAAAAGTATTACCTAACTTGGAAGGGACTGGAGAGCATTATAGTGAGAGAACTAATTCAATCTCACAAGGACAAATACTGTATAAAACCATTATTATAGAATGAGTATGAGGATCCTGGGAGGGGATGAGGATGTGTGGGGAGGGTAAGAGAAATTGGAAGAACCTAATCTGGAAAACAATGCATTCAAATTTTGTAAATCAACTAGTATAATAATTACATATATAAATAAAAAAATATATATATATGTTTGGAAGGAGGAGTGGCATCCACTTCCATAATAGCTTGCCTCCAGGAACCCTATGAACCTGGAGAGAGGATGAAAGGCACCAAGCATCGAGGACTCTCCTTCATAGAGTCTCTAGGAGTCTCCTGTGACTCAACAGCACTTAACAACAACTATATATATATATATATATATATCATTTGGATTCACAATCTCCAAGACAGACCTATTTCTTTTCACGACTCTTCTTCAGCACTACAACTCAAAGGCATCAATTTTTCTTCTTTCATTCTTATAATTTTTCCAGCTCTCTGATGCATAGCAAGTAATTTTTAAAACTATGGCCTAGATCAGGTGAACTTTAGTCTCTAGATGGACATCATTGCTTCTCAGTACTCTGGACAGGTCTTTGACAACAGATTTTCCCAGTGCAATTTGTCTTTTGATCTCCTAACTGCTGGTGCCAAGAGTGTTAACTGTGGAGTCGAGCAAGCTGAAGCTGTTTAGAACTTCAACCTCTTCTCCATCTATAATGATGCTGCCAATTGGTGCAGTGCTAAGAATCTTTAAATGTCTTTTGATGTTGAGATTCAATCTATATTGGAGACTATAGCCCTTGATCTTCTGAAGCAAGTGCTTCAGGTCCTCCTCAGTTTCAGCAAACAAGGTTGTGTCATCTGCATAACTGAAGTTTGTTGATAGAGTCTTCCTCCGATCCTGATGCTACATTTCCTTTCATAAATCCCAGCCTTCCAAATGATCTGTTCTGCATATGGATTGAAAAGGTATGAAGACAGGACACATTGCTGACACACTCCTTTTTTAATTTTGAACCATCCTGTGTTTTCTTGCTTTGTTCTGAGGACTGCTTCCTGGTCTGAGTATAGGTTTTGCATGAGCACAATCAAGTGTTTTGTGATTCCCACTCTTCTCTAGGTTGGCCACAATTTGTTGTGATCCACACAAATGCTTTTGCATAGTCAATGAAACACAGATAAGACTTTTTTCTAGTACTCTCTTTCTGCCAAAATCCATCTGACATTGGTGATAATGTCTCCAGTGCCACAACCTCTTCTAAACTCAGCTTGTATTTCTGGCAATTCTCTGCTAATGTACTGTTCCAGTCATTTTTTTATAATCTTCAGCAGGATTTTGGTGCATGTGATATTAGTGGCATTGTATGATAATTTCCACACTCTGTCGGGTCACCTTTTGGGGGGGATGGGAATAAATATGGATCTCTTCCAGTCAGTTGGCCGAGTATTTGTTCTCTGGATTTCTTGGCACAACCTGATGAGCATGTCCAGGACCGTATCTATTTGTTGAAACATGTCATTTGGTATTTCATCAATTCCTAGAGCCTTATTTTTTGTGAAGTCCTTTACGTCAGCCTGTACCTTCTCCTTCATCAACATTGCCTCTTGATCATATGTTTTATTCCTTCAAATTCTTCTATGTCAGCTAATTCTTCTTGGTTCAATGATTCTGTATATGCCTTCCATCTTTTTTTTAATGCCTCCTGGGTCATTCAATATTCTGCCCATTTGTTGTTGTTGTTATGTGCCGTCGAGTCGCTTGCGACTCATACCGACCCTATGTACAACAGCCGTAAATTCTACTCTGTCCTGTGCCAATCGCACTGTCTCTGACACTCCCATCCCAATTGTCCCAGTCATGAAATCAATCCACCTCATAGAGGGCCTTCCCCTCCTGAGCTGTCCCTCCACCCTCCCAAGCATAATGTCCTTCTCCAAAGACCGGTCTTTCCTTACAACATGTCCAAATTATGTTAGATGGAGCCTCAGAATCCTTGCCTCCAAGGAGCCACCCAGTTTGTTTTCCTAGCAGTCCATGGTACTCTCAATACTCTTTTTCCAGCACCACAACTTAAAGGCATCAATGTTCCTTCTATCCTCCTTGGTCATTGTCCAACTCTCTACTGCAACTCGCAGCTTGAATTTGTTCTTTAGACTAAAGTGCACCTGATCCAGGCTACGTACTTCCCAAATACTTGCTATGCATCAGAGAGCTGGACAATGACTAAGGATGACAGAAGAAGGATCGATGCCTTTGAGTTGTGCTGCTGAAGAACAGTCTTGAACATACCATGAACTGCCAAGAAAACAAATAGGCCTGTCTTGAGTAGGGTGAATCCAAGTTTCTCCATGGAGGCTAGCATTTTGAGGCTCTGTCTTATAAACTCTGGGCACGTGGCCAGGAAGGACTAGTCCTTGGAGAAGGACATCATCCTTGGAAGGATGGAAGGACAGCACAGGACAGGAAGACTCTGGATGAGATAGATTGATACAGTAACTAGGTCAAAAGAGGGAGGTGTGTCAGAGTTAGTGAGACTGGCCCAAGACAGGGCACGTTTAAAAACTGTTGTACATAGGGTCACTATGAGTCACAGGACACAATATCAATATTACACAAATACAATATTGATGAAGAGAATTCAGATATGATTGCAACTTACATTGGCAGGGAACTGCCAGACATGCAAACCAGATTTTGAAATGGACATAAAATAATATCAAATGGCTCTTGATTCTAAATGGAGAATACCAGAAAGATGTTTACCTGTGTTTTATTAACTACGCAAAGACATTCAACTGTGTGAATCACAAACAAGTTATAGGTGACACTGAGAAAAATGTGAATTCCAGAACACTACATTGTATTGTAGTGGAAAATGTGCATAGACTAAGAGGCAGTCATTCAAAAGAACAAGGGGGTATCATATAGTTTAAACGCAAGAAAGATATAGCAAAGTTTTATATTTATACCATATTTATTCAGTCTGCATGCTGAGGAAACAATGCGAGAAGCTGGACTATATAAAGATCATACAGTACAACAATATATAACCATTTCCATATCTTGACACCTTTGATGTTACCACATTTTTGGAGCTCTAGTGGAAGTTGTATTGCTAACCCAAAAGCCACACTGCCTTGGGAGAAAGATATCCAATCTCTTCCCCCAAATTTAGGCCTAAGAAACTCATTAGAGGATTAGGTGGTTCCTATTAGATGACAGTTGAGTTTTTAGTTACAGCAATAAATATGTTACTGTATAGTTTTAAAATATGAATTCCACTAAAGTTAAAGAAAATTAACACCATGTGCATTGTGTACTGGCAATGAGAATTGGTAATTCCTTTCAGAAATAAAAAAAAAGACGAATGAAACATATAAAGCAAAATTTACTATTTTATTCAATTAATGCTTATTCATAGATGACATATAAAGCATGGATTTTTTGAAGTTTTCTTTGGTATGGACTGCATCTCAATGTCAGGAAAACAAAGATTCTTACCAGTGGACCAATAGGCAATGTCATGATGGATGGAGAGGAGATTGAAACTGTCAACAGCTTCGTCTTGCCTGGATCCACAATTAACACCCTTGGTACCAGCAGTCAGGAAATAAGGAGACATGTTACAATGGGAAAATCTGCAGTTAGGGAGCTTTCCAAATTATTGAGGAATAGTGATGCCAGTTTGAAGACTACGGTTCCTTTGATTCAGGTCATAGTCTTTCCAATTACTAGATATGATCCGAGAGCTGGGCAACAAATAATAGAAAATTAATTGATGTCTTTGAGCTGTGATGTTGGAGAAGGTCACTGAACATCCCATGAATGGACAAGAGAATGAACAGAAATGTCTTGGAGAGGGAACAACCGGGATGCTCTTTGGAGGCAGGAATAATGAGGCTTTACCTTACATACTTTAGGCATGTTACTAGAAGGAGCTATTCCTTGGAGAAGGACATGATGCTGGGAAGGGTACAGTGACTGCTGCAATCAGCTCTTGTGTGCCAGGAAGTATGAGGATGGCACAGGATAGAACAAGGTTCAGATCTTTTGTTCATAGGGTCACTAAGAGTCATGCTCAACTCGATGGCAACAACGTATTTCAGTATATTTAAAATAAGTTTGAAAAACAATTAACTTTTAAACCAAACTTAACTTTAACTTCACTATTCAAATTGGAAGTATGAGAGCTTTGTGTATTTTTTGGCACAATCCCAGTAACACAAGAAATTAACAAAAGCATAAACACTTACTCGAAGGCCAGAAATCCTCCTCATGGTAACCTGGCGGTTTGAATCATGATGTCCAGAAACTTGGCTTGGACCCGGGAACATGAAATCTCTTGTATTTTCATCATAAGTAGACAATGTTTCACCCACTGCAAGAAAGATATCCTATGATTAATATTATAACAAAATATTCTATTTAGCAACATCAAGTACCATATATATTGCATTGATGCCTTATTGAAACATCTGCTTCAGGGTCTTTACAGTTTTTGGATTTGATAATTTTCTCTATAAAATAAAAACTAAAATTGAGTTATGCTAACATCCATGGAATCAAGATAACAAAGGGATAAGTCTTGAAGTGGGTGCAGCTGGAGTGCTCTTTGGAGGCAAGTATGATGAGGCATTGGATCACTATGAGTTGTACTCGACTTGAAGGCACCTAACAGCAAGTAGATTAACAGATTTAATTATTTAAAATATATATTCTATTTAACTAATTCTTTTTAAAATTCCACATTTAAATGCTAATAATAACAAAACAATGATACATGCCAAAAATTTTAGACATTTTCTAGAATTTGCAACTATCTGAATCAGATAGAAGAATCCCTACCGGTAAAGTGGTCAAAGCATTCAGCCACTATATCAAATGGTCAGTGTTTCAAACCTAATTGCTACTCTGTGGGATAAAAACGGAGCAGTCCTGTTTGCTTTCATAAAGATTCATAACCTTAGAAGCCCTATGAGCAATTGTGCTCTGCCCAGCAGGGTTTCAATGGGTTGGAACTGACTCAATGGAAGTGGGTTTGGTCTTTCATTGGAATTAGGTATACATGTAATTAAAAAAAAAATTATGTTTCTATGATGACTGAGGTTTTATGTTACCTTGGCTGTCTATGATTCTCTGGCTTGAGTTGATGAAATATGATGAAATGTAATTATTATCTTGATGAGATATGTTATGAACAGCCAATCAGTTAAAATGGAATTTTACTAGGCGTGTGGCCTACACTGAATATGTATGGAACTTGGAAAACCTCACTTGCTTTCTCCTCTATCTGTATCTTGTACCTGACCCGTCATTCAATCCTGGTGTTACAAGACTGAATTATTTGTTGAGCTGATCAAAAAGTAGGCAATTCAAATCCACCAATTACTGCATGACAGAAATATTGGTAGTCTCCTTCCATAAAGATTTATAGTTTCAAAAACCCAATAGAGAGTCATCAGGAATAAGAACTGACTTGTCAGCAGTGAGTCTGGGGCTTTTCAAAAATTATATAATTCAGTGCTCGCTTCGGCAGCACATATACTAAAATTGGAAAGATACAGAGAAGATTAGCATGGCCCCTGCACAAGGATTTCATGAAAATTCGTGAAGCATCCCATACTTTCTTTAAAAAAAAAGAATACAATTATATAATTCAAAAATATAATTGTTGTACATCTGTTAACTCTATCTCCCCAGAGATCACTAATGTTTACTATGTAGATAAAGTTTTATTTCCTTCTACTCCATAATAACAACCAATACATACACAAAAGATAAATAATTCTATGTAATCAACAAAAGCACACAATACTTGAAAATCACAAGCAGGTAAGTAAATTTTTAGAATTTTTAAAAAATAAGTCTACTTTAGTATCATTTCTTTTTCACTTTGAATTACTATTATTTATTCACCTTTAGAACAATATGTTCAAATACCATTTAAAATGTTAACCATTCTGTATATATTACTTTGATCTACTGATATATTACACAATATGGAACAATTATATAACTTTTGTTTATTCTTTGGAAAAAGGAGAGAAAATAAAATCTCTAAAATGTATTTCACTGCAGTAAGTTTCCATATCAGTTACCTTATCAATATAGAATTGATTACCTGGTGGAACAAGCTGGATCAACTCAAAAACTGCTGTATCATCTGAAAATTTAAAGAAAATTTTGTTGTAAATTACTTTAATGCCAAAGTTAGCTTCACGACCAAATAAAGTATCTATTAGGACAAAGTAAATGTTAGATAGATTTGTATGTGTGTGTGTGCTTGTGTGCGTTAAACAGAATGGTAGTTTATATGGTTACATAATACAAATCTTAAGGAAGATCCTCAATCAGGTCAGCTGACATAGTGGCTGCAGCAATGGACTTCAGTGTGTCAGAGACTGAGGATGGCATAGGATAGGATAGGGTTCAGATCAGTTATTCATAGGGTCACTATGATTTGTACTTGACTCAATGGCACCTAATAACAATAAAGTAATTTGTAAAAAAGCATACAAGAATAAAATAAAACTGTATCATTACTGACTTGTAAGAATTCATCAAAAGGCATAAAACGCATGATCTCTCCAGTTAAGACCATAGAATTTCCAACCAATGAAATACTTAGTCATTTAGGCCTTAGGCTACATTTATAATCAAAAGATAGTGAATGCCCTATATATATTGGGTAAATGAAATTGTGTAAAGTTTATATATATATATATATAT
>NW_006399755.1:2180209-2184586 GCF_000299155.1 Elephantulus edwardii
ACAGTAGTCAGAACCGACCCATAGCTGATCCTCCAGCAAGTTTGTAGAGGCAATTAATTCCACGGGGTGGAGATTGTGCAACCTTCTCCCATGAATCAGCTGGTGACCTCGAACCACGTACCTTCAGGATTGCTCTCCATATAAGTCTAAAGAGATTCCCCTTGCAAACAGGGAACAGACACCAACGCCTACTATAACCACTCCTATCCATGGGCAATAAGACATTACAAGAAAATAAGAGGCATCCAATCCGCAAAAATGTAGCAAAACTGTCAGTATGTGCAGACGATATGATAGTGTACAAAGAAAACCCCAAAGACTCACCAAAAAAACTTGTTGGATCTAGTAGACAAATTTAGTAAAGTTGTAGAATTTAAGATCAATATATAAAAATCAGTGGTATTTCTCTACAGTATCAAAGAAAACATAGAAAACTAAGAAAGCATTGCAATTTAGAATAGCCAAGCACAAACTGAGAAATTTGGGAATTAACAAGACTAGAGACACATTAGAATTCTATTAAAAAAAAAAAAACCCAAACCCAAGCACAGACCACTGGAACTGAATTGAGAACCCAGAAATGAACCCATCAGTCTATGGCCTATTGATATTCAACAAGGAAACAAAACCTATCAAATCGGGAAACAGCAACCTCTTCAACAAATGATGCTGGCAAAATTGGACTGTTAACCTGCAGAAAGCTGAAGCAGGATCCACATCTCATACCCTATAAAAAAATCAACTCAAAGGGGATCAGAAACCTGAGAGTAAAGCCCAAAGGCATAAAGTTCATAAGGGACAAACCAGGACCAAGTTTAGAAGGCCTAGTCTATGGCATAAAGAAACTGACAAACACAGCCAGAAATGGCCAATCTAGAGGGGTTAAAATTGATGAATCGGACTTTCTAACGATTAAATCCCTTTGCTCATCAAGAACTTTTTCAAACAGGACAAAAAGAAAACCTACTGAATAGGAAAAAAAAATTTGCCAATACCATCTCAGACAAGAGTCTCATAAATAAAGTTTACAGAATACTGCAGGGCCTCCACAAGGAAAAGATAAGCCAATCATAAAATGGGCAAATGGGATGAAATACTTTTCAAAAAAGACATTTAGATGGCCAACAGACAAATTAAGAAATGCCCAAAATGGGTAGACGCTGCTGTGGATTTTATGTTGTGTAAAGACCTTTTAAAATGTTACAGATATAAATATGTATTGAAGGTCATTGGGATATTTCTGATTCCCAACCACACTTTGCATTACAGTAATTAGCACAGGAGGTAGTTATTTGCGTGTTGGCCATTCTCCAGTTCATACTTGTAAAAGAGCACATCAAATAGGGAGAGTATATTTCAGTAAATAAGTATTGCTCAAGAAATGCCCAAAATCATTATTGGCAATCAATCACAAGGAGATATCATCTCACCCCAGGAGCAGTAACAAAGTTTAACAGGAGAGCAAGCAATAATGTTGGAGAGGATGTGGAGAGACTGAAACTCTAATGCACTGCTGGTGGGACTGTTAAATGGTACAACCACTCTGGAAGGCAGTTTGGCATTTCCTCAAAAAGCTAAACCTAGAAATCACATATGGCCCAGGTATTCCACTGCTATGAATATATCCCCAGAAAAACTGAATTGAGACACAAATGAAGATTTGTACATCTATGTTCATGGTAGCATTAGTCACAATAGCAATAAAATGGAAATGGTCCAAATGTCCATCAACAAACTATTAAAAACTTATGGTTGTTCACACAGTGGAAAGATATGAGGCAGTAAAGAGTAATAATTTTGTAAAATAATGCACAACATGTGAGATTCTAGAGATCATTATGCTCAGTGAACTAACTCAGTCTCACAAGGTCTCACTGCATAGTGTAAAAATAGAAAGGTAACTAGTAAAATGAATATGGGGCCCCAAGGGTGGGAGCAAAGGGGTGAGGATGGTCAGAGGGGAAGTTATGAGATTACACAATGTGGTGGGAGGAGGGAGGGGATAAAAGAAATGGGAAAGATGGAGTAGAGATCTAAAAAGATAGAGTAATGGTGGTCATATCAAAACATCAATTTTACAAAACCTAATGAATGAAAATGATTATATGAAACAGTGTGAATGAAGAATAGTGTGAAACAGTGTATACAAGTTTAGTATGTACACCAATATAAAATAGTTTCTTGAAAAAAGTGAAGAGGACTTGAATACCTGCTGCAGAAGATCAAAAACTTCTTTGGAGAGAACAATTTCATCTTGTTTGGATTCACAATCAACAGTCTTGGCACCAACAGTCAAGAAATCAAAAGATGTTATACAATGGATAAATCTTCTGTCAAAGATCTCGCTAAGGTATTAAGGAGCAATGAAACCATTTTAAAGACTAAGCTTGTATTGTTAGGTGCCATCAAGTCAAGTATAACTCATAACAACCCTATAAACCAAAGAACTGAACCCAGTCCTATCCTGCACCATTTTCACACTTCTTGGCACACAAGATTGATAGGATATCCGTTTACTTGTTTCAATTAACAGATGCAGTCTGGGATGCACTCTTCAGTGTATGCCAGGAATTTGGAGATGACTGGCCAATGGATTGGAGGAGGTCCATATTTGTTCCCATTCCCAAGTACGATGATTAAACTGAATGTGGAAATTATCAAATAATATCACTGATATCACATGCAAGCAAAATAATGTTGATGATCACTCAAAACCAGCTGGAACACTACACAGATAGGGAACTGCCAGGAGTTCAAGCAGGATTTAGAAGGACTAAGGTTTGGGATGAACATTCTTTTAAGAGGTAGAGCAGTGATCTTTCTATTTGCTCTACTGAAGTAACTTAGAGTTGCTGTGATGATGGACAACTGTGCCATAGGTAAGTCAAACACCATAAATGGCTACTTACTCATCATGGGCAGTGTTTTGTACAGCTTCCAGACTGATTCCTAAACCACATGCTACTTCCTAAACCACATGCCTCTGGAATCTCTATGAGCCTGGAGAAACGACGATAGTTATAGAAAGGCTTCAGGCCTTTAGTTTATAGAGTGATTATGAGTTGTGCTCGACTTGATGGCAATTAACAACAACAAGGTATGTCTGGTTTAAGCCACAGTCTTTTCAATTATTTGGTATGCATCAGAAAGTTGTACAGTAATTAAGGATAACAAAAGACAAACCAATATCTTTGAGTTGTGGTGCTGGAGATGAGTGCTGAATATGATATAGAATGCCAACAAAACAAAGAAATATGTCTTGGAGTAAGTGCAATTAGGGTGCTCTAGAGGCACAGATAGTGAAGCTTGAGCATGCTGTTAGAAGGGGCTGGTCCTAGGAAAAAGAGGTCATACTCGGAAAGGTGGGATATCAGCAAAAGTGGCAAAGACCTTCAGCAAGATGGATTGGTACAGTAAGTGTGACAACAGGCTCAAAATATCAGAGATGTTGAGGATGGCACAGGATAAGGGAAAGGTCAGATCCATAGGGTCACTATTAATCATAGTTGCCTTGATGGCACCTTACAATAATAACACTGTGTGATTTCACTGATACTGTTTTCTAGAAAATGTAAATCTACAGAGACAGAAAATATATCACTGGATGCTGAGTCCACGGTTACACATAGGAATTGACTTCAAATGTGTAACAGATAACTTTTTTATTAATTTTATTATTTTTAATGAACATTTACAGAGATTTTGGAATTTTTCATTCATTCATGGAATCATTATAAGTTGGATTGCAATTAGGGTTGCAAATGAAATATATTTTCTAGAAATCAATTAACTATAGTTACAATAGGCACTGTAGGCTATAAATTGTTATTGCTGTTGTTGGTAGGTGCCATTGAATAGAGTACTATTCATAGCAAATCTATGAACAACGGACCTCAACTTTTCCCTATCCTGTTCCATCCTCATCATCTCTGATATTCTGAGCCCAATGTTGCACTTACTGTGTCAATTCATGTCATTGAAGGTCTTCCTGTCCTTTGCTGACCTTCCACCTTTCCAAGCATGATGTCCCTTTCCAAGGAACAGCCTCTCCTAAAAAATGTTTACAATTATTGAAATTAGATGATAGATATATGGGAGTTATTGGTCTAGTCTTTTCATTTTTATGTATGCTTTTTATTTCCCTACTGTAAATATTAAGAGTAAAAAAAAGATTATAAAACTAAAAAGGCAAAAGAAAATGGTGAGCAAAGCATAGAAGGCAGATCAAGGAAAAATACACTGATAGAAGTTGTTGTTGTTGTTATGTGCCCTCGAGTCGCCTGCGACTCATAGCGACCCTATGTACAACAGCCCTAAACTCCGCGGTCCTGTGCCAATCGCACTGTCTCTGACACTCCCATCCCAATTATCCCAGTC
>NW_006399755.1:2186373-2202311 GCF_000299155.1 Elephantulus edwardii
TGTGGGAGGATATCAAGGGTATCATCCAGGAAGAGTGCAAACGGTCATTGCAAAGACAGAAGAGGAAGAAAAGACCAAAATGGATGTCAGAAGAGAAACTGATAGAAGTTACAGAAGATAAATAAAAAAATAAAGCCAAATCCTTTAGAGTACTGTACCTAAAAATATAGTAGAAGGGAAGTAAAATAAGATTAGAAAAATGACCAATAACACCAATATTTAAAAACAGAGCAGAGAATGAAATTTGAGGATCCCAAAAACTGAAACGTCAGTGGGTGGGAAGAGGCAAACAGAAACATAGAAACAAGAAAACCAAAACAAGATAATTTTCAAAAACTAATAATCATTTCATAACATGTTCTTAAAGCCACAAAATTTTAAATCATATGTGGGGGAAAGCAAATGAATTTGTAAAGGAATATATTTAGACTGATGTGAAAAAAAATACCATCTACGTAATTTTTAAGATGTACAAACTCGCAGATAACAAGTGAAATTCTTAATAAGTAAGAAAAGACATGTACCTGCTAGCACTAAAGTGTCACCAAGCTAACTTGGCACAGTGGAAGATACAATATCAAATATAAGAATTACAACAAAAATGAAATGAAGTAAGGGGACAAGACTGGTACCAGTCATGAAGATTTCTCTAGAGGAGAATCACTTAATATTATGAACAAGGCCAAGGTCCTTATTCCTCCCTATGTGCCTACATTTTAGTACAGTGCCAAGCTCCATGTTCCTTATGTTACTAAAGGCCCAGTGAATTCAAGGTTCAGGAGAGTGGGCAAAGAAAGAATCAGAGGGGAAATGACGATAATGCCCAGTTTTGTTAGTATTTTGAGCCAGGGTAGTACACTGGGGCAATCTGGTGATTCCAAATCCCTTTCTAGTTACCAGGAGACTTTTCACTTTATATTTAGAGTTTTAAAAATTTTTTTCCAAGTATACAGTTCTGAGTTACTGTTAGCACAAATAATTTTATCCTGTGGTGCTAGATAAGAGTATTCAACATATCATGCACTGCCAAGAAAAAAAACAGCTTTGTCCTGCAAAGGTTAAAACTAAGTTGCTCCTTGGAGGCAAAGATTTTGAAGCTCCAGCTGACATATTTTGGGCATGTGGCCCAAAAGGACCAGTCTTTGGAGAAGTATACCATGCTTAGAAGGGTGGAGGAACCGAATAGGAGAGAGATGGATTGCCACAGTAACTGAGGTAATAAGGTTATGTATATCAGAGGCAGTGAGATTGGCTCAAGATAGGGCAGGGATCATAGCTATTGTGCATAGGGTCACCATGAGTCCCAAGTACACAACATCAAATCCTAATACTTGGAAAAGCTTACATAGCCTTAGAAATTTATCATCCAAATAATTTACTGACATTTTAAATGTAATTAAAAATAAAATATAATGTCTATTTTAATAAAATCTCTTTGATCTTATATTGTAACTCTCTTGATTTAAAATACATTGAGGCTAAAGATATACTTATATATATTTTAAAGATATATGTTGTTTGCAGAGTAAAAACACTAATATATAAATCTCTAATGTTACATGACAAATACTTCCTATCATCTTAACAAAAAGTTTCAATCAGTCCCTACTTTGTGTTTGCCAAAGACCACAGATAGAAAAGTTAGTAGCTCCAGCCTCATTACAGAGTATTAATTTCTTCTTTTTATCACTTCTAAGAACATCGTGAAATTCTACAAGTACAAAAATGTCCCTATTTAACATTTTTTAAACTTCTATTAGGACGGCACATAACAACAACAACAATTAGGCTCTTTAACTTTTATTCTATTCATGATTAAAGAGCATATGGGTGATAAAATGTGAAACATCTTAGAAGTAAGAAGTTAAAAATCAACAACTTACATTCAAGCTGTGTAACCACATCTCCAGGGTCCACTGCTTCAGGGAACACCTGTAATGAGGGCCCATGTAGGCGGAAGCAGATAAGGAAAGAGGAAGTAAAAGGAAGATAAATATAAGACAGTCTTTCATTTCTTCTATCTCATTCCCAAAATCCCATTTCTTTCCCCAAAAAGAAATTTTTTATATTACTGGGTATTATCACCTCTTTTCTGCTCTTAATGACCAGTGACCAAATGAATGAATGAATAAATGAACAACAAAGGGATGAATGAATAAACTTTTATGACTGACTCTAGTCCCCTCTCCAATTTCATTTGCTAGTATTATTCCCCCCCCTTTTTTTTAACCAGTGATGCTGTCCTTCTTGATATGCCTACAACTCATCACGCTTATTCCTAACAAATCTACAGTTGCTATTCCCATTGCTCAGAATACTACTCTTCCCTCAAACTTCAAATGACTGTTTTTTTTTTTCAAATGACTGTTAATGTACCATATACAATTCAAGCTCAGTTTAAATGCTATTATCTGCTATGTCCACCCTTTAAAACAGCCAACCACCTGAATCCTTCAATCCTTCTCTATCCCCTTATCCTCCTGACACATATCACTACCTAAAATTATATTATTCACACATTCATGAATTTATTGTCTGTTTGTCCTAATAAAATAAGCATTTCAAGAATGCAAGTGTTTGTCTTGTTTGTCATGTATCCTCATTGTCTAAAGACAGGTCTGGCTGCACAGTCCATAGGGAATTGAACTGGCAACCCAAAGGTCACACTTCAGGAGAAATCTCCTCCCATTTGGTTTATAGCCTTTGAAACCCAATGGAGGGTTAGATATGAGGTGGTTCCAACTCAATGGCAATGAGTTTTACAAATTCAGAGCATTCATGAGTGCATTCTACAGAGCAGATAGGGGACAATTACTGTGTGAGGGAAGGAGTAAAGCAAACAGTAAAAAAAAAAATCAGAAAATATTACTTTTAATATTAAATCAAAAAAAGATAATATTATGGATCAGAAGACTTATAGAAAAAAGTGAAGTCATAATGATTATTTTTTAATGACAGCTATTATCCAGGAAGTCACTGAGCTATTAAATAAAAAACTGTTTTATATAAAATTGAATAAAGGTATTTTAGAAATAAACTAAACTGTCAGGCTAAAAGACAACTGATTTAATGCATAAAATAATGTGTGCTTATTATCAAGCTTCCAGTTTCAATTACAATGTTCATTTAAAAAAAAACAAAACTAAAGCACAAGTCAACAATAATAATTTGTGTTCTGGGCTTTCTTTGAAAATTTGGAACCATGTTTTCTTAATACTTACTATGGCCTTTGAACTCACCTTTTCAAACACCATTCTGGCATTGAAGACCAATGGAAAAGCTGGTGGGACACATTGTGTCTTTTTGTATTGGCCAAACACACAGATGCTAAGATAGATGTCCTCCTTATCTTTTAGCACCACTCCTGGACAAGTTACCTAAAAAAATTATGTAGATGAATGTAACTGCTTAATAAATTTCCCAAGACATAGTTTAAAAAACCCTCAACTTTTCAAACATTAAGTAAAACACTAGTATATGAACTTAATAAATTATTAAAACAACAAAAACTCACAAGAGATTCCAAGGTTTACAGAGCTAAATGAAAAAAGTCTTTATAACTTCCATTGCTCTAAGAGATAAATGATAAGCCAGTTAGTTGTTTGTGCCATATTTGAAGCTATAAGCACTGATTCTTAGGAAAGATTCTAATAGACATTCAACTGTAAGCACTTACTTTATGTTGAATGCTGACATACACTTATTCAGCATCATTTAATCACAGAGGATTAAACTCAGCAGAAATAAAACACTATCTTACAGTATGGCAAGACTTGTTTGACTCACTATAGACATGTTATTAAGGGGATCAGTCCCCTGGAGAAGGACATGGTGCTTTAGTAAAGGAGCTCTCTCATTTACTGCTTTGAAGTCAGAACTGACTCACAGTTGATCCCTTTAGTAGGTTTTCAGAGGTTGTTAAATTGCACAGAAGATTACTCACTTTTCTCCCACAGCACAGCTGGTGGATTCAAACTACATGTCTTTGGGTTGGTAGGACAACTACTTACTCACTAGGCTACCAGACCTCCTTACATAAACTACAGGGTCAGTGACAAAGAGTAACACACTCAGGGAGATGGACTGACATAGCAGCTGCAATAATGAGTTCAAACACAGCAATGTTTAGGATGGTATAGGACTGTCTGGAAAGCATTTCATTCTTTGATATACAAAGGAACGATGAGTTCGGAGTCATTCAGTTACCACATACTAAAAGACCAAAAAAACCCCACAGATTAAAGGGCAAGCATGACTTATATTACCCTAAATAGCAACCCATAAATACTGTCAAATTAGTAAAACTAGTGAAAAGTTTCAAGTTTAATCAAATACTTTTTCAATGAAAAATTATGAGTCATAGTCAATTCAATAGCACCTAAAAGTAACAACATGCATCAATATAAGGAGTAGTGGTGAAGCTACTTGGAGGCTATCCAATAGGTTGGCAGTTTGAACCCAGAAGCCACTCTATGGAAGAAAGATGTGTCAGTATTCTGCAAGAATTACCAACTGAAGTTGAGTCGGTCTTCATGGAAGTAGACTGTGACATATACTTGAGCAGCTTGGTGGGTACCAACTGCCATCCTTTCTGTGTGCCCTTAATTAACACCATCAAGGCTCCTTTACATAAAGATTATCTTCCTAGAGGACTTAAAGGGCAGTTTTACTCTGTCTTACAAGATTGCAGAGCTAGAATCAACTCAATGACACAAAAAAGCTGAACACAGAAATTCCATATGACCCAGCTATTCCACGACTTGGAATATGTTGTTGTTGTTGTTAAGTGCCGTCAAGTTGTAGGCGACTCACAGTGACCCTATGAATGAAAGTCCTCAACACTTGCATGACTTTCATCCTTAATATACCCTGAGAAAATGTAAACTGAGGCCCAAATGGAGATTTGTACACCAATGTTCATGGCAGCATTATTCACCATTGCAAGAACATGGAAACAGTCCAAACGTCCAACCACAACTGAGTGGATTCATAAATTATGGTACATTAACACAGTGGAATACTATGCATCATGCAGAACAAGACTTTGTAAATTATTACCTAACTTGGGAGGGGCTGGAGATCATTATGCTGAGTGAACTAGCTCAGTCCCACAGGGATAGATATTGTATAAAACCATTGTTGTAGGAGTATACGAATCCAAGAGGGGTGGGAGAGGTTGGAAGCAGAGGGATGAGGATGTGCAGGGGGAGGAGGATTAGTCATGGGGTTGAACAATTTGATGGGGGGGGGGAGGAACACTGAACAATTTGTTCTTGAAAATAATGTATTCAAATTTTGAAAATAAACTAATAGAAATTTTTTTTAAAGCTACATCCATTAATATGACTGGATGAAATTTATAGCCCTTAGTGTGTCACAGACAGTGAGGTTGGCACAGGATAGAGTAGGTTTTAGGGCTCTTGTACATGTTGTTGTTGTTATGGACCATCAAGTCGCCTGCAACTCATAGCGACCCTCTGTACAAGAGCCCTAAATGCTGTTCTATTCTGTGTCAACCTCGCCATTTCAAACACACTCATTCCCACCACTCCACTCACAGAATCGATCCATCTCATTGAGGGCCTTCCTCCTCTCCTGCGCCGTCCCTCTACTCTCCCAAACATGATGTCCCTCTCCAAGGACCAGTCCTTCCTTGCAACATGCCCAAAGTATGTCAGATGAAGCTTCACAATCCTTGACCCCATGGAGCATTCCGCCTTCACCCTCTCCAGGACAAACCTGTTTGTTCTCCTAGCAGTCCATAGTATATTCAGCACTCTTCTCCAACACCACAGCTCAAAGGCATCAATTCCCTTTCTATCATCCCTATTCACTGTCCAACTCTCCAATGCACAGCACATAACTGCGAAGACTATAGCCTGGATCAGGCGTACCTTAGTCTCCAGCTTGAGGTTGTTGCTCTTCAGTGCTCTTGAGAGGTCCCTCACAGCTGATTTTTCCAAAGCAATTTGTCTCCTGATTTCCTGGCTACATAGGATCACTATAAGTCACAAGCAACTCGACAGCACATAACAACAACAACAATAAATGTATAGCAATCTATCTCACATCATCCATATTCCACTGTCAATGAACAACTGTACACTTTATAGGATACTAACAACTCTCTAACACCAACATACTCATGCAATACCCCATCAATATAGTCAAAGTATATGTTTTGCTGTCTCTGAATATGCATATTATTTTCCTGCCTCACATTCTTCCATTACCTGGAATCCTACTTCAGTTCCTTATAATTCACTTCCACCTACCTCCTGCCAAGGTCTACATCTCCCACACAAAACTTCATAGGATTCAGCACCTATCATTACTCAGCTCAATCTAATATGAACATTTATCATTAACTTACTGTTGTGTTGTTGTTAAGTGCCATCGAGTCGCAGGAGACTCATAGCGACCCTAAGAACAAAAGTCCTGGACACCTCCTGTATAACTTTTGTTCTTTCTCCAGGTTTCTAGGGTTTCCTGAAACAAGCTATTGTAGAAGTAGATACTACTCCTGCTTCCAAACTTGTTTTAATTGGAGAGTTTCACCAAACACTGTCCACCATGTGTAACCATTCTCGCATTTGACTCATCAGTGTTACAGTATTCGGCTTCACAGCAACCACGAGTTACCTCTGTACAGTAAGTGGACATACCAGGGTTACACAACCTAGAAGAATGTTTGACCAAACCCAATAAAAGGCAGGCCTAAGGGCCACAGAGTCGAGTCACCTACCTTTGGCTTGGAAGTATGGCTTTCTGTCTCCTAGGCCAACTATTCATTCATTCATTCTCTCTCTCTCTCTCTGCTGTTGGTGGTGGTGGTGGTAGTAAGTGCTGTCAAGCTGCCGGCGACTCACAGCAACCCTATGAACGAAAGTCCTGGACACCTCCTGTATAACTTTCATCCTTTCTCCAGGATGAACTTACTATATGCAACAAAATATATTCTAAATTCTCACTGTCACTTTTCAATCTCATAAAGTCCTAATTAGGGAGCTCTGGTGGCTTATTGGTAAGGAGTTGTTCTGGCAACCCAAAGACACGTGATTTGATCACATCAGCCGCAACGTGAGAGAAGATGAGCCACCTCCTCCCATGCAATTAACTGTCTCTGAAAACCTGCTGGAGGGCCAGCTATAAATTGATTCTGACTTGGCCATACAAAACAATAAAAAAGTCCTAATTATATATGTGTATTTTAATCTATTATAACTGTTCTGAGAACTTTTAAATTTACTTTTATTTATAGGGTAACTATGAGTCGTCTATGACACTTAGCAACAACAACAAAGGGAGAGCTCTGTTGTCCTAGTGATAGAAATTTATGCTACCAAACCAAAGGTGGGTGATTTTAATCTGCGGCCCTCAGGCCTGGCTTTAACTGATTTTGGCCAAACATTCTTCTAAGTGAGTGATACAGCACTGGTCTGTCCTTTTGCTATACAGAGGTAACTCCTGGTTGCTGTGATGCTAAACACTGTGACACTAATGTGTCAAATGCAGTAATGATCACCCATGGTGGATGGAAGTTGTTCATTGGTACAGCCAAGATTAAAGATCCAGTTTAGTGGAGAGAGATAGAGAGAGAGGTAGAGAGAAAATGAGAGACAGAGAAAGAGACAGAGATCACGAGCGAGAGCGCTCGCACTCTGGAAGCCTAGTGGTAGGAAGTTGCACTGCCAATGCTAAAGCATGCAGTTCCAGTCTACCAACTTCTCCAAAGGAGGAAGATAAGCAGTCTCCTCCCATGCAGTTTATAGCCTCCGAAAAGCAGAGGATCAGCCATGAGTTGTTTCCAACTCAATGGCCCATAACAACTATATACATATGAACATACAACAGATCTTCTATCAAGTTTGTATAATTACTTTCCTAATTATCATACAGGGTAATAGTTACAATATTTGACAAGTTAATACATTCAAAATGCTTACAGCAATGCCAGATAGAGCATTCCCTTTATGCTACTGTTGGCATGAAAACCACATAATCTTATCATTTTGGCATAGAAGGTGCATTACTTGTTCCACTGCCAAACAAAAGGTCAGTGGTTCAAATGTATCATGTGTTCTGAGGTAGAAAGATGGGCTGTTTCCTCATGTAAAGATTTGAAGCTTTGAAAACCTCTTGTTGGATAAGGGAGCACTAGGGGTTTAGTAGAAAGTAACTGTGCTGCCAACCAGCAGTTGGAATCCACCAGTTGCTTTGTGGAAGAAAGACGGGCAATTTCCTCCTGTGCGATTTACTTTTTCTGAAAACCCATCAGCCAGCTATGAGTTGGTTCCAAATCTATGGTACTCAACAACAACAGGTGAGAAGGAATCAACACAATGGCAGTGAGTTTGGTTAACTGCACAGAACAAGGGTTAAAAACTTCATGTTTCTTTGGACTTAGCTATTCTATTTTTACCCTGGCATACTCTCAGTTGGTCACTGAGTTCAAGATCCTCAGTACATTTTACTTGGTCCATAACATTCTTTTTTTTTTCTTCTCATTCTTCTCAATTTTATTTTTTTAATTGTAATTGTAACAAAAGTATACAGAAAAGTTAGATTTTCATTCAATCATGGTTGCCTATTTTCCTCCCTACCCCATCCAGTTCACTTTAAAAAACAAAAAATTCATTGTTGCATAATTTCCTCCCTTCCTCCCCATCCCCAACATCTTCCCCAGTTCACTTTTCTATACACCTCTTATCTAGACTGTTGCCATACAAATAATGCCTAATCATATATTCCTTTTAAATAGCTCTTTCCTTTGTCTGTCCATAACTTTCATTTCCTGCTCAGTCTCAAGAAAATCAAACCACTCTTATGGTTCTTCTAAATTTGTGCTGCTCAGTATGGTACTTGCTAGACACATCATTTCAGATGTGGCTAGTCTGCATAGAGGCATGCTCTAAATAAAAAATTCATGCAGGATGATGAAGGTATCTGCCCCCAATGTAAACTCTCTCATTAATAATATAGTATTACTAAAATTAATTTTAGCTATTTCTTTTAAATTAGTTACTTTAAAAAAAAAAAGTCATTGCTATCAAGTTGTAATCAACTCAGAGCTGATCTTCTATAGGGCTTCTCAGGCTGTAAATCACACAGTGGAAGACTGCTCATCTTTCTCCCTCTAAGCAACTGGTTAATCCAAACTGCCAGAGAGGCTGAGCGAAACTGTACAGAGTGTTGTTCTTATGTGCCATCCAGTCAGGACCAACTCATAGATAACCCTCTAGTGGGTTTTCAGAGGGAGTAAATCACACAGGAGGAGAATGCCTATCTTTCTATCTATAGATGATTATTGTTGTTAGATGCTGTTAAATCAAATCCACCTGAGAGAGACCGTATAAACAACAAACCTGGACCCTGTTCGACCCTGTGCCGTCATCATCATCTGGCACACTTGAGCTCACTGTTACAGTTTCTAGGTCAATCCATCTCGTTGGAGGTCTTCTTCTCTTTTGAGAACTCTCCAACTTTCCAAGCATGAAGTCCCTCTCCAAGGAATAGCCTCTCCTAGCAACATGTTCATAGTATGAGAAAAAGCGTTGTCATCTTTGCCTCCAAGGAGCACTCTGGTTGCACTTTTACCAAGACACACCTGTTTTTGTCAGTTAACTGGAGATTCAGTACTCTTCTCCAACACCACGACTCAAAAGCATCAATTACTGTTCTGTCATTCTTTTTCATTGTCCAGCTCTCAGATCCACAGTGCTTAAAAGACTGTCACTGTTCTTCAGTATTTTGGAGATGTTCCTGACAGTAGATTTTACCCAATGTAACATGTCTCCTGATCTCCTTAGTGCTGGTATTGAGATATAATCCATATTCATGGCTATAGTCCTTAATCTGCAACAAGTATTTCAAGATCCACTTATTTTCAGCAAACAAGGTTGTGCTTTCTGCATTAAAACAGGTTGTTGATAAATCTTGCTCTAAACCTGATGCCACATTCCTCTTTAATTCATTGTTGTTGTTGTTGTTATGAACCGTCGAGTCGCTTGCAACTCATAGCAACCCTATGTACAACAGCCCTAAACTCTACTCTGTCCTGTACCAATCACACTGTCTCCGACACACCCATCCCGATTACCCGAGTCACTGAATCAATCCACCTCATAGAGGGTCTTCCCCTCCTGCGTTGTCCCTCAACCTTCCCAAGCATGATGTCCCTCTCCAAGGACCGGTCCCTCCTTACAACATGTCCAAAGTATGTTAGACAGAACCTCAGAATCCTTGCCTCCAAGGAGCCGTCCAGTTTAACCCTTTCTGGGATGGATCTGTTTTCCTAGCAGTCCATGGTATTCTCAATACTCTTCTCCAGCACCACAGCTCAAATGCATCAATTCTCTTTCTATCCTCCTTAATTGAATTAATTGATTCATTAATTATTTGATCAGCATAAAGACTGAATCATTGTTGTTCCTGTTGTTACATACCATTGAGTCAGAAATGACCCAGACTGAATAAGTATAGGGAAAAGATAGACCCTTAACACACAACTTCCCTGATTTTAAACCACAGGGTATTCCCTTGCACCACTAGGACTAGTTTCTTTAGTCTAGGCATAGATTCCATATTAGCACAATTAAGTGTTCTGAGATTCCTCTCAATGTTAGCCTAGATGAGGCCATCAAAATTATATTCTTACTTCACATTTGTGATTAATATTTTATTTCAACTGGACAGGGTTGATGGGAGTTCTTCACAGGAAACTACTAAGATCCCTTTCCAATTGTTAACATATGTATTAAGACTGCTTTTAAAAATTCTTCGTCACAATTTCACAAATGCTACCACCCTTTAAAGGGCTTTAGAAAGCCCAACAACTTTCTAAAATGAATGCAGAGAAAGAGATGATAAGAGAAATCCAAAGGGACATACAGCAAGATGGTATTTTATAGCAACCAATGGACAACTTAAGAAAATAATGTATTCATCATTCTAAATAAAAACCAGAAATCGTCGGACAATATTTTTCAAAAGGCAAAGCATACAATATGCTCCCTATCCCCTTCAAAAAAACCCCATTATCTTTAAAGACAAATATTGGGGGAAAAACTACCAGAAAGGTAATGTCAGGACTTCTGAAAATTAATTAATTCCTTAAGAATGCTGGAAAAAGTAAAAATCAACTTTTTCAGAATTCATGAACTTAATGAAAGGCTTACAATAATCTGAAGGGTAATTATTTGAAAAACAGTCTAATCTCAGCAAAGAATACTGAACACTCTGAAGTTTTGACACTGTCTCTAAAAACCTGCTAGAAGGACTGCTACCAGTTCCAACTCAACTCCACAGGACACAACTTTCCAGTTCCTTTACACATATTTCCATGATGGCCTGAAGAACCAATGCCCTTATAATGTTGGAGTTGTCTGAACCGACTCATTGCTGATCTGCCAGAGGGATTTTAGGGGCAGTAAACCACATGAGAGGAGACTATCTTTCTCCCGACTATTTTTCTCTGAGCAACTGGAGGACCTGAACCATGTTCCTTTGGGTTCACAGTACAACTTCTTCCTACGAAGCCACCAGAACTTCCTGTTCTCTATTGGTTTCTCATAAGCATAGTGAAGACATCTTGAGTTTCTATTCTTATCATTGCTACCCATACTTTATAACCATAATAGTCAAGGAAACCAGCAGCCCAGCAGCTCCTAGAGAAGAATGGAATCAAAAGTCAGGTCATACACACAGCCGCCCAGTTGGTTCTGACTCATACTGGCCCTAGATGAGGTTTCTAAGGCTATAAATCATAATGGAATCTTTCTCCCAAGAGCAACTGATTGATTCAAACCACTGAAGATCTTTGGGCTAGTACTCAAAAGCCCTACCATAAAGAAATTGTCAATATTTGGCCTATATTGCAGTTTCCTAGAAATCTCCACTTTTATTTGACTTGAATCAGAGCTTACCACAAACAGCTTTTTACCCTGAGGCATTTGTCAAAAACAATCAGCAACAAAAGCACAGCATTACAGTTGCCTAAGGCAACAGTAACAGTTGAGGCAAATAATAAGCTGACCAAAACACTTAAAAGGTAAAAATTGGGAATAACGTGTCCATAGTGGGCTTTGAAAAGTTTTGACATATTCCTGGTAATTTAAAATGCCATGTGTGAACGTGCAAAGCTTTGTGTATGTCTAGGAAAGATCTGAGGTTAACCGTCTACCTCCGATTAACTTTGAGGTTTTGAAAACACAGGAAAAGAATAAGCCAAACGTTATAAACCACCTGCCATGTCACTAAAAACCTGCCTCAAAATGTGCACAGGCATCCTGGACAAGGGCTAGGAGACCTAGTGGGTCAAAGCAGTAAAGAAAATAAGTAAGTCCAATTCTTACAAGAGCACATTGTGTGCAGAGTGGCCACACACAACAAAGACTATAGACTAACAGAATTCAGAAAAGTAAGTAAATAGCGATGGTAGCAAAAAAAAAAAAAAAAGAAAAGAAAAAAGAAACTGCAACAGCACAATAACCATTGGAGAGAGAGGGAATTGAATTAATTTTCAGAGCTGTTGCTGGTGTTGTTAAGTGTCATGGAGTTGACGACAATGCATAGAGATCCTTAGAACACATCTGAACCTTGCCTACCCTGTACCTCCTCGAGACCTCTGACACGCTTCAGTCCATGGTTCTAGTCACTGTGCCAATACATCTTGCTGAGAATCTTCCTTTCTAATTTTTTTAAATTGTGATTTTAATGAAAGTTTATAGAAAGGTTGGATTTTCATTTTTTACTGATGCACATTTTTCCTCCCTCTCTCAGGAATTCCTCAGTCCACTCACTTCCTTTTTTAACTATTTATCACAGTTGCACAATTTCTTCCCTCCCATTTCCTTCCCCTTCCCCTAGTCCACTTGGCAATGCACCTCTTTATTTTGGACTGTTTTCATTTCTTTCTTTCTCTGATCCTCTACCAGCATCCCCCCCCCCCCCCCAAGAACTGGCCTTTCCTGACATATCTCTCACGTTGATTTTTGTCTTGAAGTCTATTTAAGCAGAAATTAGCATTGGCACTTCTGCTTTTTAAAAAAAAAAAAAAAAAAACCAAACAAAACAACCTGCTGTTGCTTGATATACTTTTGCACTCTGATTTGTGGTCTTTGTTCTTAGGTCTAAATTGTGTTGTAGAAAACATATTAATGGGTCATGTTTGGGTGGTGGGTTGTTTGGTTTTTTTTTCCATTCTGTTGCTATCTTTCTCTTGATCGGTGCATTCAGTTCATTCATATTCAGTTTAATTGTCAATGCTGTTGTTGTTATTGTTATGTGCCATGGAGTCCTTTGCAACTCATAGTGACCCTATGGACAACAGCTCTAAACCCTACTCTATCTTGTACCCACCTTATTGTCTCTGATAGAACTACCCCCATTATCCCAGTCACCGAGTCAATCCATCTCGTGCAGGGTCTTCCTCTCTTTCTCTGTCCCCTCCACCCTCCCAAACACGATGTCCCTCTTCAAGGACTGGTCTCTCCTTGCAACATGCCCAAAATATGTCAAATGAGGCTTCAAAATCCTTGCCTTGAGCAGTCTAGGTTCATCCTCTCTAGGACAAACCTGTTTTGAGATCTCCTTAGCTTTATCTCCACTTAAAAGTTCTGTAACTATGCATCTTACTCTCTCTTTTTGCACTTACTTATCCTCATTTACATAATGCCTATGCCTTCACATATTCAGTGTCACACATTCAATACACTGTGTATATATTTCTGTGTCCAGGTCAGTTTCTAAATGATACAGTGCTTGATTTTGGTTTGTTATCTGTTGTTGACTCCCAATGCAAAGAACTCCCTTGAGGATTTCTTGTACGGGTGGCTTATTGTTGTGTACCTTCAAGTTGAAACCACATCACTAACGCTCCAGTTGGTTTCCAGAGCCAGTAAATCACAGAGATTTTCTTACTTTCTTTCTCCCTCAAGGTAGCTGATGGATTCAAACTACGTGTCTTGAGTTAGCTGTGCTGTCAACTCCTTGCCACTAAGTGACCAAAGACCCCTGTATTAGCCTAGTTTTCATTAATCCCTAGTTTTAATTAATCCCTTAATTTCTGTTTATCAGGAAAATTTCTAATATCACCTTCATATTTGATGAGAGATTGTACTAGGTATTGGATTCTTGGCTTGTAATATTTTCCCTAGGATTTTGTACATGTAATCCCATTGCACTATTACTAGGAAATCAGAGCTATGCTTTGTAGGTAATTATTCTCTCCCTACTTTTCCTCCCCTCACCCCAAACCTACTACTTTCAGTATTTTTTGTCTTTAATTTTGGAAAATTTGATTATTATATATCCTGGTGTTTCTCCTTTGAGGTCTATGCTGTTTGGGGTTCTCTCAGGTTCTTGAATGTATTTTTTAATTCTTTAATAATTTTTGAGAAATTTACTATCAGTAAATCTTCAATGACTGCAAAAATGGGTAGAAATCTTCTCTTTCCTCCTCTTTGGCTCTGATTGTTGGTGCTTATATCTGAATGATATTGGTATTCACTGGACTTCCTTACTTATTATGCATCAGAGAGCTGGAAAATAACTAGGGATAATAGAAGAAGAAATTACTTTTTTTAACTATGAAAGCAACCCCATTTTTTCTCACCTTTTCATCACCAGAATAGTAGATCATATGATTATCTAAAGTAAAATGCCGCAAGTCAATACATCTCATCTCACCAATCCCTAGTATGTCAGTATTTATGCATTCCATTTCTTCCTTGACAATATCTAATTTTCCTTTCTCTATACCTTTTCAATCTATATGCAGAACAGATTATCCAGGAGACTGGGCTCTATGAAGAGAAATGTGGCATCAGGATTGAGGGAAGATTCATCAACAATCTGCATTATACAGATGATACAACCCTGCTTGCTGAGAGTGAGGAGGTCCTGAAGCCTTCAATATGGTTTGAGGCTCAATATCAAGAAAACAAAGATTCTTGCCACTGGGTAGATAGGCAGCACCATGAAAGATAGTGAAGAGACTGAGATTGTTAACAGCTTTAGTTTGCTTGGCTCCACAATCAACAGTATTGGCACCAGCAGCCAGGAAATCAAAAGATGTACTACAAAGGGAAAGTCTGCTGTTAAGAGACCTCTCCAAAGTACTGAAGAGCAATGATGCCAGTATGGAGACTAAGGTGTGCCTGATACAGGCCATGGTCTTTGCAGTCACTTGCTATGCATCAGAGAGCTGGACAATGACTAGGGATGGCTGAAAGAGAATTGATGCCTTGGAGCTCTGGTGTTAGAGAAGATTATTGACTATACCATGGACTGCTAGGAGAATGAACAGGTTCATCCTGGAGAGGGTGAAACCAGGCTGCTCCTTGGAGGCAAAGTTTCTGAAGCTTCGTCTAATATACTTTGGACATGCTGCAAGGAGGGACCAGTCCTTGGAGAGGGACGTCATGCTTGGGAGGGTGGAGGGACAGCACAGGAGAGGAAGACCCTCTATGAGGTGGATTGATTGAGTGACTGGGGTAATGGAGGTAGATGTGTCAGAGACCATGAGATTGGCACAGGACAGAACAAGGTTTAAGGCTCTTGTACAAAGGGTCACAATGAGTTGCAAATGACTCAACAGCACATATCAACAACAACAAATCTTCAATGATTTCCTCCATGCCTTTTTTGGTCTCTTCCTGGTTCAAGGTTCTAGTCATATATGTTATTCCTCTTGATAGTATCCTCCATAATTTTTTATTATTTTCAGTCTTTACTTTTTTCTGATTTCCTCCCTAATTCAAAAATTTTATGTTCTATTTCTTCAACTCTGATCTTCTCTCCTTCCTATTTCTTTTTTTTTTTTTTTGCATTTTGCTCCAGTTCTTTTTTTTTTTTAATTTAGGTTGTTTATTTTTCATTTCAATGAACATCTACAGAGATTTTGGAATTCCATTCATTCATTGTTGCACCCTTCTCCC
>NW_006399755.1:2202411-2207162 GCF_000299155.1 Elephantulus edwardii
TGTTTATTTTTCATTTCAATGAACATCTACAGAGATTTTGGAATTCCATTCATTCATTGTTGCACCCTTCTCCCCGCACAAACCCCTCCCCCCTTCTCCTTCCTATTTCTATGATTTAAGTCTTACTAGTCTGAATACCAATGTGCTGGGATTTTATTGTTTCTAAATTTAATACATCGATTTGATCTTGCATAGCTTGTTTTGGATGTCTTTGGGGTTAACTGTTTGTTTATTTTCATTATCTAGTTTCTGAGGGAGCTCCAGTGGCCTATTGGTAAAGAGTTCTATGGCCAACCAAAAGATAGGCTATTTGAACCTTAATTGCTCCATGGGAGAATTATGGGTAATCTCTTCTTGTGCAAAAAGCAGACTCAGAAACCAAATGAATATGAGTGGGTGCTGATTCAACCGTGATATTAGAGAAAGATGCTTTCTGTGGTTTTTCTTAAATCAATAGAAGATAGTTAACTACTATTCTTGTGAAATTCTTATCAAAAGTTATAAGCAGCCTTTCCTCCTCTGGAAGATTTTCTGGTTTTGGATTTTGATTACTTCTTTTGTGTCTCATCCTCATTTTGTTTTGTTTTTACTAATTTAAATGACAGAAAACTACCAGAAATACAAGCTAGGTTTAGAAGAGGTTGTTGCACTAGAGACATTATTGCCAATGTCAGATGGATCTTGGAGGAAAGCAAAGAGTACCAGAAGAATATGTATCTGTAGTTCGTTGACTTATGCAGAGGTATTTGACAGTGTGGATCAAAACAAGTTGTGGCTAACCCTGAGAAGAATGGGAATCCCAGAACACTTGAGTGTGCTTATGTGAAACCTATATAAATTGACCAGGAAGCAGTCTTCAGCACAGAGCAGGAAAACACTTCATGGTTCAGAAAATCAGGAAAGGGGTGTGTCAAGGGTGCATCCTGTCTCCATAACTTTTCTATCTATACACTGAACAGATCATCTGGGAAGCAGGGCTTTATGAGGAAGAATGAGGCATCAGGATTGAAAAAGACTCATCAACAACCTACATTATGCAAATGACATAACCATGATTGCTGAAACTGAAGAGGACCTGAAGCGCTTGCTGCAGAAGTTCAAGGACTGTAGTCTTCAATATGGATTGAAGCTCAACATCAAGAAGACAAAGATTCTCACTACTAGGTCAATTGGCAGCACCATGATAGATGAAGAGATTGAGGTTGTTAACAATTACAGCTTGCTTTGCTCCACAATCAACACTCTTAGTACCAGCAGTCAGGAAATTAAAAGACCAATTGCAATGGGAAAATCTGCTGTCAGGGACCTCTTCAGAGTACTGGAAAGTAATGATACCAGTCTAGTGACTAAGGGGCACCTAATCCAGGCCATGGTCTTTGCAATTACTTGCTATGCATCAGAAAGTTGGACAATGGCTAATGACAGAAGAAGAACAGATGCCTTTAAGTTGTGGTGCTGGAGAAGAGTTCTGAACATACCGTAGACCAGAAAGAAAACAAACAGGTCTGTCTTGGAGAGGGTGAAACCAAATTTCTTCTTGGAGGCTCGAATTTTGAAGCTCTGTCTCATATACTTTGGGCATGTGGCCAGGGGAGATAGGTCCTTGGAAGCACATTTTACTTGGAAGGGTCATGGACAACAGAGGAGAGGAAAACCTCAGATGAGATGCATTGATACAGTAACTGGTACAATAAGAGTTTGTGTGTCGGTGTCAGTGAGACTGGGTAGGACAGATAGGGTATATAGTGTTCGTAGGGTCACTGTGGGTCACAGGCGACTCGATGGCATGTAACAACAATAACAATTTAATGATATCTGTTGTCTCCTATACATTATCGTCTCTACAATTAACAAAGAAAATCCTAAAAAAGATCAGTGCTCTTCTACAACAACACAACTCAAGGCATCAATTTTGTTTTCTGTCAACCTTATTCACTGTCCAGCTCTCTGATGCATAGCAAGTAATTAGAAAGATCATGATCCGAATCAGATGCACCTTAATCTTAAAACTGACACCACCACTCCTCAATAATTTGAATGGTCCCTAACTATAGATTTTCTTAGTGCAATACATCTCTTTATTTCCTGACTGCTGTTACCAACTATGTCAATTGTGGATCCAAACAAGATGAAGCTGTTGACATTTCCATCTCCTCTTCACCTATCATAATGTTGCTTATAGGTCCAGGGCTAAGAATCTTTGTTTTCCTAAAATTGAGATGTAATCCACACCCAAGTCTACATTCCTTGATATTCTGCAACAAGTGCTTGAAACCCTCCTCACTTTCAGCAAGCAAGGCTGTGTCTGCATAACCCAGATTATGCAATCCTGTTGTCACACTCCTCAGAGAGTCAGTTTCTCAGCATACAGATTGAATAGGTATGGAGAGAGAATACAACCCTAGCACACTGCACTCCCTTCCCAATTCCAAACCATGCAGTGTTTCCCTACTCTATTTGCACAACAGCCTCCTGATCCAGATTTCACATGGGGCACAATCAACTCCTCTGGGATTCCCATTCTTCTCAATGTCAACCCAGCTTGTTATGATCCACACAAACACCCTTGCATAGTCAAAAAAGCATAAATAGACATTCTTTTGTCAAATCGAGGCCAGGGAAAGACTGTGGGTCAGATCATCAATTATTCATATGCTAGTTCAAACTGAGGCTGAAGAAAATTAAAATAAATCCATAGGAACCAAGATATGATCATGAACAATTCAATCTGAATTTCATGATCTTCTTAAGAATAGGTTTGAGGCATTCAACACCAATGATCAAAGACCAGATGAGTTTTGGTATGATATCAAGAATATCATCCATGAAGAAAGCAAAAGGTCATTACAAAAACAGTGCAGAAAGAAAAAAATTGAAATGGATGTCAAAAGAGACTATAAAGATCGCACTGGAGCACCAAGAAGCCAAAACAAAAGGAAAATACGTCAAAGTGAAAGAACTGAACAGAGGATTTTAAAGGGCAGCTCAGAAAAACAAAGCAAAGAATTATAATGGAATGTGCAGAAAGCAGAAATTGAAGAATAAAAAGGGAAGAACTTGCTCAGCATTTCTAAAGCTGAAAGAACTAAAGACCAAATTTAAGTCTCTTGTGGCAATAATGAAATATGCTATGGGCAATATACTGAATGACCCAGAAAGCATCAAAAGAAGATGGAGGGAATACAAAGAGTCACTGTACCAGAAAGAACTGATTGACACAGGAGCCAATGCTGAAAAAAGTAATCTTCACATTTATATGGAAAGGAAAAGTGTCTCAAATGAGCAAGAGATAGTGAAGAAAAAGAATAAAGTAGGCCTCACACTTCTTGATCTCAAAGCCTACTGCTATATGGCCACAGTACACATAACATGGTACTAATATAATGATAGTGATGAAGATCAATGGACTAGGACTGAAAACTCAGAAACAAATCTATTTATGGACACTAATATTTGACAAAGAGATGAAATTCATTAAGTGAAGAAAGGATAGTCAGTCTCTTTAAGAGAGGGCGCTGGCAAAGTAAATGTCTATCTGCAGAAAACTGAAACAACACCCATATTTCACACCATTTACAAAAAGGAAAGATGAATCAAGTAGGTGTAAAACCTAAAGTTTAAAGGTCATCTAAGAAAAGTGCAAACTTAGGAGTCAGAATCTATGGCATCAACAGCTTATCAAATATGAATAAAAATGCACAGTTAACTCAAAAAATTGAAGTATTTTTATTTCCTGAATACCTAAATAAATAATAAATGAGTAAAGTTTTTAAAAATCATTCCTTATGTGCATCAAAAGAATTCTCTAAAAGAGAATTTTTATTCTTTTACTCTAAAATGTAAAGAGAACCTACAGACTAAGGAAAATATTTGGCAATGGCACATCAAAAAAAGATTCATTACTAAAAGGTAAAGGAAATTCCAACATCTCTACAAGAAAAACATAAACAATGCTTTATTACAAAATAAGCAGAGGATATGATCTTTCACAAAAAAAAAGGTATTTAATTCTCTGTGGCAAGTGTTCTAGTGATCCTCTGTGGCAAGGTCCTCTTCATTTTCAACAAGCAAGGCTGTTTCAGCTCTGTGACACAGGTTACTAGTAAGTCTTCCACCAGTCCTGATTCCACATTCTTCTTCATTAAGGCCAGCTTCTCAAATTATTTCCTCAGCATACAACTGAATAGTTGTGGAGAAAGAATACAGCCCTAATGCACCCTTTCATTAATTTTTTATAAATTAATAAGTAATTATACAAAGTAATTCTATAAAGAAGTTCCTATAGCAGGAAAAGATGAATATTTTAAAACATACCAAAGCAGTTACAAACCACAGAAAAGAAAAGCTTCCACATACATTTAATAGGATTGTTAAAAGAAATTTAGGATACAGATGATGTTTAAAAATATAACAGTATTGCTTCTCAGCCTTTTGGCTAAGATCAAAAGTAGTATCTGTTCTTACCAGTTTCACAAAAGAACAGCTAGTATTTTTCTAGAATTGGAGATTAAAAAATTCTAAGACTGTCAGTGACCACATCCAGTACAAAACAGGATATTTCTGCAGAGATTTAAGGTATGCTGCTGAAATCCAAAATAAAAAGTACTAACTATACAACAAAAGATATGTGCTGCAGCTCTGACCCACGACCCCCATCTTCAGGTATTGCATTGCTCCCCCCGACCCGGCTCGCGCACCCCCCTGCCAGCTCTGAACTTTGGGACTGGCCAAGGGCTGTGCGCAGATGCAGT
>NW_006399755.1:2213567-2214799 GCF_000299155.1 Elephantulus edwardii
GAGAAAATGAGAACTGAGGCTCAAATGGAAACTTGTACACCAATGTTCATAGCAGCACTATTCATCATCGAAAGAACATGGAAACAGCCCAGATGTCCAATCACAAACAAATGGATTAAAAAGTTGTGGTACATTCATACAATGGAATACTATGCAGCACACAGGAGCAATCTTTTTGTAAATTACCACCTAACATGGCAGGGACTGGACAGCATTAAGCTGAGTGAAATAACTCAGTCTCACAAGGCCAAATACTGTATACAACTATTATTGTATAAAGAGTATAAGGATTCAAGGTGGAAGGGAGGGTGGAAATAGAGGGGTGAGGACGGGGAGGAAGGAGGGTGTTAATTATAGGGTTGTACAATTCGATGCATGGGGCGGGTGAAGGAAATGAGAAGGTTCTTTTGTAAAATACAATGTATTCAAACTTTGTAAATAAATCAGAGTAATATTTAAAAAAAAAAAAGATATGTGAGCGCAGAAACATAGTCTCAGAGGACTATGAGGGGGACTAAGAAGGTAAATTGCCATAACACAGTCCACAAAGACAATGTCCTATTATAAATGCTGTTGAGGTGAGTAGAAAATGGGATCTTAAAAGCTTGCAAATCCAGTTGGTTATAAACCATAGTGACTCCATGCACAACAATAAAATAGAACAAAATTAAAAAGATAAAATTGAAAAAAAAAACAAACTTTGCAAGCAGCTATCTAAGCTGCAACTACTGGCTTTTCCTTGTTCATAACAAAGAAGAATGAAGAAAATCAAAGGCCAAGGATGTACAAACTACACGAACAATCCTGAAATCACAACTAGATGGTGTCCAGTTAGCACTGCTGACAGCTCTGAAAGAGACTACAATAGATGGTTCCTAATAGAGTTGGAGAAAAATGTGGAACAGAAGCCAAATTCAGTGAAAAAAAAAGACTAGTCTTGCTGGCCAGATAGAGACCAGTATATGCAGAAAAATGTCTATTTGTGTTTTATTGACTGTGCAAAGGCATTTGATTGTGTGGATCATAAAAGATTATGGATAACAATGAGAACAATGGAATCACTTAATTGTGCTCATGGAAAACCTATATCTAGACCAAAAGGTTGTTGTAAGATCAGAGAAAGGGAACACTGTTGTTGTTATGAGCTGTTAAGTCGCCTATGACTCATAGTGACCCTATGTACAACAGCCCTAAACCTTGCTCTTATCCTGTGCCAATCTTATTGTCCCTGA
>NW_006399755.1:2218204-2219690 GCF_000299155.1 Elephantulus edwardii
CGCTATGAGTTGCAAACAACTCGACGGCACATAACAACAACAACAACAACGTATGTGGAACACATCATCCAGGAGGCTGGGCTCTATGAGGAGAAATTTGGCATCAGGTTTGGAGGAAAATTCATTAACAACTTGCATTATGCAGATGCCACAATCTTGCTTGCTGAAAATGAGGAGAACCTGAGGCATTAGCTGCAGAAGGTCAAGGGCTGCAGTCTTAAGTATGGATTGAAGCTCAACATCAAGAAAATAAAGATTCTCACCACTGGGCCATCAAGATAGATGCTGAAGAGATTGAGATAGTTAACAGCTCAGTCTGCTTGGTTCCAAAACCAACATTCTTGGTACCAGCAGCCAGGAAATCAAAGGACAAATTGGCTGGGAAAAATCTGCTGTCACAGACCTCTCCAGAGTACTGGAAAGCAATGATGTCAGTCTAGAGACTAATAAGGTACACCTGATTTAGGCCATGGTCTTTGCAACTACTTGCTATGCATCAGAGATCTGGACAGTGACTAAGAATAATAGAAGAATTGATGCCTTTGAGTTGTGATGCTAGAGAAGAGTACTGAATATACCATGGCTGCTAGGAGAACACACAGGTTTGTCCTAGAGAGGGTAAAACCAGGCTGCTCCTTGGAGGCAAAGATTTTGAATCTCTGTCTGACATACTTTGAGCATGTTACAAGGAAAGAGCAGTCCTTGGAGAGGGATATCGTACTTGAAAAGGTGGAGGGATAACACAAAAGAGGAAGACCATGGATGTGATAGATTAACTCAGTGACTTCAGTAATGGAAGTATGTCAGAGACAAGGTGGTTGGCTCAAAATAGAGCAGGGTTCAGAACCATTGTTATACTAGGGTCACAATGAGTCCCAAGCATCTCAATGGCACCTAACAACAACAACAACATAATGAAATGTGCAAAGACTTGGAGTCAGAAAATCAAAAGGGATGAATTTGCTTGGAATTTTTCAAGCTGAGACAATTGAAGAACAAGTTCAAAGCTCAGATTACAATACCACAGGATGTTATAGGCAGAATCTCGATAAAATATCTTTTTATATTAACAACATGTCTGATCGAAGCCATAGTCTTTGCAATTACTTGCTAAATCAGAAAGCTGGACAATGACTAGGAATGACAGAAGAATTTATGCCTTTGAGTTGTGATGCTGAAGAAGAGTACTGAATATACCATGGACTGCTAGAACAAACAGGTTCAGCCTAGAGAGGATGAGACAGGCTGCTCCTTGAAGGTAAGAATTCTGAAGCTTCATCTGACATACTTTGGACATGCTGTAAAGAAGGTGCATGGAGAGGGACGTCATGCTTAGGAGGGTGTAGGGAAAGTACAAGCGAGAAAAGACCCCCAATGCAATGGATTGATTCAGTGACTGGGGTAATTGGGTAGGTATGTATGTCAGAGACAATGAGATTGGCACAGGATAGAGCAGGGGTTGTATATAGGGTGGTGCGACTTGACA
>NW_006399755.1:2219790-2221470 GCF_000299155.1 Elephantulus edwardii
TTTGCATAGTCAATGAAGCACAGATAGACATTCTTCTGGTACTCTCTGCTTTCTGCCAAGATCCATCTAACATTAGCTATAATATCCCTAGTACCATGATCTCTTCTAAATCCAGCCTGCACATCTGTCAATTCTCTGTTGATATATTGCTCCAGTTGTTTTTAAACAATTTTCAGCTTTAGTCAAGAAACTGGACTCTATGAAGAAGAATGTGGAATCAGAATTGGAAGAAGACTCCTCAATAACCTTTGTCATGAAGTTCACACAATCTTGCTTGCCAAAAGTGAGGAGGACTTGAAATTTTGGCTTCTGAAGATCAAAGACTGCCTTTAATACTGACAGCATCTCACCATCAAGAAAACAAAGATTTTTCACCACTGGATTGATAGGCAACATAATGACAGATGGAGAAAGGACTGAGACTGTCAATGACTTCTTATTAATAGGATCCAAAATCAACACCACTGATACCAACAGTCAAGAGATCAGGAGACATATTGCACTTGGAAAATCTCCAATTAGGGACTTCTCCAAATTACTGAGGAGCAATGATATTAGTCTGAGGATTAAGGTGCACTTGATTTTGGCCATCCATGTTTTTTTGAAACATTTGCTGTGCATCAGAGAGCTGGAAAATGAATAAGAATGACAGAAGAATTGATATCTTTGAGTTGTGATATTGGGAAAGAGCACTGAATATCCTATGGAAAGTCAAAATAACAAAACGGGTATGTCTTAGAGCAGGTACAGGCAGAGCTCTCCTTGGAGGCAAGGATGATAAAGCTTCATCGTGCATACTTTGGGCATACTGCTTAAGAGAGGATAGTCTTTGAAGAAGGACAACATGTTTGACAAGGTGGAGGAACATCAAAGGAGAGGAAGACCTTCAACCAGGTGGGTTTATACAGTGGCTGTTCCAATGGGCTCGAGTGTGCCACAGATTATGAGGACAGCACAGAAAAGGGCACAGATCAGATCTGTTTTTCATAGGTTAAATCTAGTACACTTTAGTCTTTAAACTGACATCATTGCTCTTCAGTATTCTGGAAAGGTTCTTGTTAGCAGATTTACTCAATGCAACTCATCGTTTTTTTAATTTCTTGACTGCTAGTTCCAAGGGTGTTGACTGTAGATCCAAGTAAGATGAAATACTTGACAATTCAATCTTTCATGAAGAACTAAAATGTGATTTTGAGTCTATCCCTCATAAATTTAAAAACCATCTCAATAATAGGTCCAAGGTATTGAACACTAAAATCAATGACCAGATGAGCTGTTGGAAGATATCAACCATGAACATCATTAGAGATCCACAAGACAGAGGAGGAAGAAAAGCCTACAATTTATGTCAGAAAAGACTCTGAAAATTGCACAAGAACATTAAGAAGCTTAAGCAAGGAGAAGAAACAACAAAGTAAAAGATTCGAACAGAAGGCTTCAAAGGGCAGTCTGATAAGACAAAGTAAAACAAACTGTAGCTAACTGTGAGAAGAATAGGAACCCCAGAACTTGAATGTGCTTATGCAAAACTGATATTTAGACCAGGAGGTAATTATTAGAAGAGTGCAAGAAAACACTACCTGGTTCAAAATCAAGAAAGGTGTACACTAGGGATGCATCCTATCTCTACATTTTTTTACCAATCTATATGCGAAACCTATACTTGGACCAAGAGGCAGT
>NW_006399755.1:2221570-2224204 GCF_000299155.1 Elephantulus edwardii
ACTAACCAATAAAGAATTTTTCCCAAAATATGTTTACCAAAATTCTGGGGAGGAGGTATCCTCCTTTCTTCATAAAGGGCAGGAGGTACACACTGGTATCCAGAGGAAAAAGAAATTTCTAGGATGAATGAAAGGAACCTGGCAGTGATACTATATATATGTACTCTGCTGTAAATGAAAAGCTTGGCAGGGTAGATAAAGAAGAAACAGGAAAAAATGAATCTTTTTAAAGAGAAAAGCTAACTGGAGTGTGGGCTGGGGGAGGGCAGAATGTACAATAATGAATGAATGGAAATCCAGGTTTTCCATAAACTTTCACTAAAATATCAGTAAAAAATGAATAATGATTTTAAAAAACCAAATCTTATCCATCACAATAAACAAACAAACAAAAACAGATGACACCTTTAAAAAAAAATCCTACAGTATTCCAAACCCTGTATTTTAGGAGCAACAGCTGTTGTTGTTGTTGTTGTTGTTAAGTGCCATCGAGTTGTAGATGACTCATAGTGACCCTATAAATGAAAAAGACTTGAACCCTTGTATAACTTTCATCGTTTCTCCAAGTTCATAGAGTTTCCAGAGGCAAGCTATTCTGGAAGACAATGCCAGTCCTGCTTCCAAATCTGTTTTAATTGGGGAGCTCCACCAAACACTGTCCACCATGGGTAACCATTATAACATTTGACACATCAGTGTCACAGTGTTCAGCTTCACAGTGACCACGAGTTACCTCTGTATATCCACAGGAACAACAGTACACAACAAAAACAGGATTAATAAATTCATAAAGATTCTCATACTTAGTAATTAAAGAAATCGAAGTTCAAAATATAAATTAAAATAATCTGTACAAAGTATTATTTTTATGTGCTTGTGAGTCAGAATCAACTCATTGCAACGCCCCAGAGGGTTTTCAGAGACTATAAATCACATAGGAAGAAACCCTGTTATTTTCTCTAAGAGTAGCTGGTAAATTAGAACCACAACTCCTTACTCACTAGGTCACCAGAGCTCCCTTGTTTACAACTGAGCTTTTGTTGTTTGCCATGAAGTCAAAACTGATTCACATTTGACCTTCCAACAAGTTTTCAGATGCAGTTAATTGCATGGGAAGAGAATGTTCTCTTTCTCCTGTGGGGCAGCTGGTAGATTTGAAGAATATGCTGTTGGGACTGCAGTCCAGCTTTTTTACCACTAGGCTACCATATCATGTATAGGAGAAATAAGGAAAAATTAGAAGTCTCATTTTTATGCTGGAAAAATCATAAATTGATATAATTATACTAAAGACCAATTTGGCAATATCTGTAAAAGTCAGAGATGTGCATAACCTGACAGACCCAAAAGCTCTGTTTTAAATCCACTCCCTATAGTAACGAGTCTCTTTTTTAAACGAAAGGGAAGAGTTGCAAAAACCTTTTATAACAAATATTTTGCCACCCTTTTACTTTACTACCTAAACAAAATTCATAAATTATGATTTGCCTACCCATATGATTAAAAAATAAATCTATTCCCTAACTGAAACAAAAAATATACAAGGAAAAAAGTGATAAAAAAAATTCATTACTACATATAAATCCACAAGTACTAAATCTGTATAAAGAATCTACAATAGACAGCTTCAAATGTAGACAGATTTGACAGTATTATAGGAAGACAATTCAAACACCACAAGCAGCACAGTCATCAATGCCATGATTTTTTGAACTAACTATTGGCAAAGTTCCATATAAAATGAAATACATTCTTCCCTCAATTTACATAATAACTGTATTCTTGGAAAAGTCACTGTCAAAACTTGTCAAACAAAGAATACTCTTTATATAAAATAGACTTAGGTTCTAGATTTCTAATAATTACAAATAGTTTTTCATGTATATATTTATGGAGAAAATCAAAACTCATGCAAGATATATAATTAGTATCAGGAGCCACTGGATAAAGTGAGCCCCAAAACTTTGTGAAATGCTCCCAGGACACAGAATCTACTTTGAGAACAAGTAAGAGAAATTCTTATATAGTAATACAAGATATGTATAGATACATTCTTGCAACACTGTTTGTAATAATAAAAAAGTAGAAACTGTGGTACGAAAAAGTCTATCAACAGGGGACTTAAAAAACAAATTATCCTGTTTTATTGACAGCAGGATTATAAAGACATTAAGGATATAATAAGCTTGTTCTGTAAGAACTAACACTGACAATCTAAAAAATAGTGAAGTTGAAAAAAACAAGCTGTAGAATGGTATATACAGCATACTATGTGTGAAAAGTTTTCAAAACAAATTTTATGGGTATTATAAAGGTAAGAATACTAGTAAAAGAATATAATACTGAATGGAAAGAATACACTTCAACTCCAGCATGTTGGAATAGAGGGAGCTACTTCTACGGTTAGTCCTTTCTTCCCATTGTTTTGGCTTCTTGATGTTCTAGTGCAATTTTTGGAATCCCTTCTAACATCCACTTTGCTCTTTTCTTTCTCCTGTTTTTGCCAAGACCCTTATCTTTATTCTTACATGATGATATCCTTGATGTCATTTCACAGCTCATCTGTTCTTTGATCATTAGAATTGAACAGATGATTCCAAAGGGTAGCATGAGAAGACAAAACAATTGTAATTA
>NW_006399755.1:2224779-2226417 GCF_000299155.1 Elephantulus edwardii
AGGAGGGTCTAATCCTTGGAGAAGGATATCAAGGTTGGAAGGGTGGAGGGACAGCACAGGAGAGGAATACCCCAATGAAATGGACTGATACAGTTACTAGAATGACGGGGGTAAATATGTCATAGTCAGTGAGCCTGGCTCAAGACAGGGCAGGCTTCAGAGCTGTTGTACATAGGGTCACTATGAGTCATATGCAACTCAACAGCACATAACATTATTAATATCACATGCAAATAAAATTTTGCTGAAGATTAATAAAAAAACAAAACAAAAAAACAAAACCCTGCTAGAACAGAACATTAACAGAGAACTGTCAGAAATTCAGACTAGATTTTGAGGTCATGGCACAAGGGATATCACTGCTGATGTCAAATAGATATTGGCTGAGAGCAGAGAATACCAGAAGGAAGTCTATTTGTTTTATTGAGTATGTCAATCATAGTAACTTATGGCTAACACTGAGAAGAACAGGAATTCCAGAACACTTAATTGTGTCATGTTAAATCTAAACTTAAATTAAGAAGTTTGTCTGAACAGAGCAAGGAAACAGAATGCTGAATGGTTTAAAATTAAGAAAGGTGTGCAACAAGGCTATATCCTTTCTCCAAATCTATTCAATCTGTATCCTGAGTAAATAATTTGAAAGGCTAGACTTTATGAGCATAGAGAGAGAGCAGTTGGCCTAATGGACAGAAAGTCATGCTCCCAAGCCAAAGGTGGGTGACTCTACACCGCGGCCCATAGGACTGCCTTTAATTGTTTTGGTGAAACATTCTTCTAGGTGGTCTAACCCTGGTATGTTCACTTGCTGTACAGAGGTAACTCATGGTTGCTGTGAAATCAAACACTATGACACTGAGGAGTCAAATGTGAGAATAGTTACCCATGGTGGACAGTGTTTGGTGGAGCTCCCCAATTAAAACAAGCTTGGAAGCAGGAGTGGAATAGACTTCCATAATAGCTTGCATCTGGAAACACTATGAATCTGGAGAAAGGATGAAAGTTATACAGATGTCCAGGATTTTCGTTCATAGGGTCACTATGAGTCACCTACAACTCGACAGCACTTAACAACAAGACTTTATGAAGATTATGGCATCAAGATGAAGAGAAGAATCAATAGCCTGTGTTATACAAATTAAACAACTATGCCTGCCGAAAGCAAATCAAAGACTATAGCCTTCAATATGTATTATATCTGATATGAAGAAGACAAGAATCCTCATCACTGGTCCAACAGGAAACATGATACATGGAGAAAGGACAGACCCTGTCAACTATTTCATCATACTTGAATCTGCAATTAACACCCTCTGCATCAACAGTCAAGAAATTCAAAGATGAGATTCACTTGGCAAATCAGCTGCCAAAGACCACTCCACGATGTTGAAGGGTGATGATGTCAGTTTAAAGACTACTGAATATCTAATTCAAGCCATGGCCTTTTAAATTACATGGTATCCATCTGAAAAGTGGAAAATGATTAAGGATGACAGAAAAAAACTGATGCCTTTGAATTGTGGTGTTAGAGATAAATACTGAATATTCCATGGACTGTCAAAAGAACAAATGTGTCTTGGAAAAAGTGAAACCAAGGTGCTCCATAGAAGCAAGGATGGTAAAACTTTGTTTCATGTA
>NW_006399755.1:2226677-2228298 GCF_000299155.1 Elephantulus edwardii
AGAGATGATGGGGATGGCACAGGATAGGGCAAAGTGCAGATCCATTATTCACAGGGTTAATATGAGCTGTACTTGACTCAACAGAACCTAACATCAACAACCATCATGTGCTCCATCTTATTCCTTAAATACAAAACTCTGCAGCCAACTTAAAAAATGCAGCATTTGTTAAATCAACGCTGGAGATCACCATGGTCAGTTTATGGTTCTTTTTCTTAATTTTTTTTTTACTTTAAGTGTGAAGTATTTAATAGTTAAAGTTTTTAAAAGTCGGTGTTCTAGGGAATTGTGTTATTTACTCTGAATCACTACTCCAGATAATAATCTGGAAAATTATGAAAAAAATAGATAGAGTCAAGTAAGTGTTGCTTTTGTTATGTATTGTGATACTGGATCTAACACATACCTGTCACTCCAGCAGGTATTCAAAAGCTTTAAATCACAAGGCGGGGGGGCAGATTGAACATCTTTCTCCTGCAGAGTACCTGATGGATTTGAACCCCTGGATTGGCAGGGCAAGTTTTTAGCCATTAGGCCGCTAGAGCTCTAGGCTCAAATCTATTTGAAGCAGAGCTACATATAATGACTGTTTAAACAGAGAGGGGAAAATGCAGAATTATGTGTCATGAACACAAACTGACACCAGCCAAAGAACCAAACTATTACCACTGAGTCCACTGAGACTCATGGTGACCTTCCATCAGGTTTGTTGTGGTTATGTGCCATCAAGGCACTTGTGACTCATAGCAACCCTATGTACAACAGCCCTGAACCCTGCTCTATCCTGTGCCAACCTTACTGTCTCTGATAGACCTACCCCCATTGCCCCAGTGACTGAATGAATCGATCTCATCGAGGGACTCCCTCCTTTGCACTGTCCCTCCACCCTCCCAAGCATGACATCCCTCTCCAAGGACTGGTCTCACCTTGGAACATGTCCAAAGTATGTGAGATGAAGCTTCAGAATCCTTGCCTCTAAGGAGCAGCCTGGTCTCACCCTCTCCAGGATGAACCTGTTTGTTCTCCTGGCAGTCCATGGTATATTCAGTACTCTTCTCCAGCACCACAGATCAAAGGCATCAATTCTACTTTTATCGTTCCTAGTCATTGTTCAGCTTTCTGATGCATAGCAAGTAACTTTCAAGTATGGAAATACAAAGGAAGAGGAACAGTTGTAAGCAGACACTAGTGATTGGAACATGGAATGTGAGAACCATGAATGTAGGAAAATTAGAAATTATTAAGAAAGAAATGGAACGCATAAATATTGGCATACTAGGCACTGGAGAGATAAGATGGACCGGCAATGGGGCATTTTGAGTCAGATGATCATATGATATATTACTCCGGAGATGAAAAGGTGAGGAAAAAATGGGGCTGCTTTCATAGTTAAAAAAGTAATTCCTAGATCCATCTTGAAGTACAACACTGTGAGTGATAGGATTACATCTATACAAGGAAGTCCAGTGAATACCACTATCATTCAAATATATGTGGCAACAACCGGAGCCAAAGAGGAAGAAATAGATGATTTCTACCAACTTTTACAGTCAGAGATAGATCGAAAATGCAATCAAGATGCACTGATAATGAGTGACTGGAACGCAAAAGCTGGGAACAG
>NW_006399755.1:2229268-2230550 GCF_000299155.1 Elephantulus edwardii
AGCAAAAAATAAGGCCCCAGGAATAGATGGTATACCAACTGATGTATTTCAGCTAACAGATGCTGCCCTGGATGTGCTCACCAAGTTATGCCAAGAAATCTGGAGAACATCCACTTGGCCAACTGACTGAAAGAAATTCATATATGTTCCCATTCCAAAGAAGGGTGATTCAACAAGTGTGTGGAAACTACAGAACAATATCACTGATTTCACATGCAAGCAAGATTCTACTGAAGATTATCCAAAAACCACTGGAATAGCACATCAGCAGAGAACTGCCAGAAGTCCAGGCTAGGTTTAGAAGGGGTCACAGTACTAGGGATATTGTAGCTGATGTTAGATGGGTCTTAGCTGAAAGCAGGGAATACCAGAAGAATGTATATCTGTGTTTCATTGGTTATGCAAAGGCCTTTGACTGTGTGGATAACAAACTGTGGCTGACTCTGATAAGAATGGGAATCCCGAGGAAGTAGTGCACGGTCAGAAGCAAAGTCAGAGTGAGAGGATAATGATGAACGGACACTTGCACTTCGGCAATGGTGAACGAGTTCTCAACTTGGGCAGAAGTTTCGAGAAGGAGCCACGTTGCGCCTTCCACACTGTGCGCTATGACTTCAAACCTGCCTCGATTGACTATTCCTGTGAAGGAGATCTAGAAGTTGGCAAAGGAGAAGAGGTTACAATAACTCTACCAAATATAGAAGGTTCAACTCCACCAGTAACTGTTTTCAAAGGCTCAAAGAAACCTTATTTGAAGGAATGTGTATTGATTATTAACCATGATACTGGAGAATGTCGACTAGAAAAACTCAGCAGTAACATTACTGTGAAAAAAACAAGGGTTGAAGGAAGTAGTAAAATTCAGTCTCGTATAATAGAGCAACAGCATCAGCAGATGCAGAATTCAGCCAGGACTCCCCCCAATTTTGTGAAACATTCTTCACCCAAAGACAAGATATCCCCAGCGTCTCCAATGGATGATATCAAAAGAGAACTGAAAGCAGAAGCTAGAATGATGGACCAGATGAGCAGTTGTGATGATAGTTCATCAGATTCCAAAAGTTCATCTTCTTCAAGTAGTGAGGATAGTTCAAGTGACTCAGAAAATGAAGAGGATGGATCTCCGTCTGATTCAGGGAATCCTAACTCAGGACATCATACCATGTCCACCATGTCACGGTACAAACTTCCTGATACAAATGCGAGTCATCATAGACTCCATGAAAGCAGTGGCCTAATGATGACTACTCTAAGAAGTGATTTGCAGTTGAGTGATTCAGGA
>NW_006399755.1:2232075-2240150 GCF_000299155.1 Elephantulus edwardii
CTATTTATTCAAAATTAAATTAATCGTCTATATAACTTACATGGGTGATTTCTAATTTTATTCTTGGTTCCTTATGAGCACCAGAGATGCTTTAAAAGAGTTTCCCTTTGCTAGGCAGGCAACTGTCATTATCACAGATTTGCCACATTTCTTTAACTACGAAATTGTGACACAAATATCTCTAGCAAATAAGCAGGAATATTTACATCTGCATAGTTTTCTCTACTTTTTGGTTAATAACAAAGCTCAGTTAAACAGTGACTCACTTTCTGCCAGACAACTAATACTGAAGGGTAATAAATCAATGAACAAGTGGCAAAAAGCTGTGCTGCCATCCTGAAGGTGCAAGTGGTTCAAATCCACCAGCTGCTCCACAGAAGGATGGGCAATCACTTCCCATGGGATTAACGGCCTCTGAAAAGCTGTCACAGGGTCACCTATGGGTCTGTTCCTACTAACAACAAAGCAATGAACTACTTCCTCTCCAACTTGTCTGGCTAAGGGAAGGCACTTCAGCCTGCTGCTAAAACCCATTGGCTAGGAGAGAGAGGAACCAATGATAAAGTTTATGCTGCCCCTGGTGACACGGTTTTAGGAAGCAGAAATGACTTTGCTCTTTTGCTAAACTTTTCTTACTTTAACAAAAAAGTTGCCAAAGAGAAAGCTGTGGGACAAAACATTCAAATTAGGGCTAAATATTTTGCTACACAACAATGAGTAAAATCCCTGCAGGTTTAAAGATAAACGGAGAGTCTCAGTATTTTTTCCCCCCCTTTCTGAGTTACTCAGCTGCACAAACTATGCCACCCAGTCTCGGCTCATTTAAGACCTAACAAAAGACCTAGCAAAACAATCTTCTGACTTCCAGGAGATTGAAGCCCTGTACTACAGCAGCCTGCCTTACTGAAAGGTGAGGAAAGACAGTCAAAAAGAGAGGGCTTGCTGCAAGCAAGCAGTATTATTTGGAGGGAAAGCCTTGCTGACAGGGTGTAAGGAAAAGAAATGAGTTGTTGGTGCAGACCCTGGTGGAGTGATGTAAGTCTAAGTATAAAATACACACACAGGAAACTGGGTTAATCGAGAGAACTGAAAGGAATTTTTGTTTTTAAACTGCTTGCTGTCCTGTAAGGTACTCAGTGCAATACTAACGTATTTCAGTAATAACTGAATTAACTGTGATGAGTTTCCATTCAAGACTGGTAGTAGGGGCTCTTCACTAATTAGAAACCTGGAAAGGTGTCTAAGAGGATCTGTCTGCAGTCATTTAGGAGATGATGTCCTCCAACAGAAAACGGGCTGATGGAGGTGGAGAAAGCAATGGTCTTCACTGCGAGAATGTGGAAGAGAGTCTCATTCTCTGGAAAATTGGCTGTAAGGAGAGGAACTCTTTCGGTTACAATGAACCAAAAGTAGGAGGAAACAAGGAAAGTTGACCGAGAGTTAGACCTCTGGGAGAGGAAGACCGAAGTGGCATGGGGATCAAAGCTCCTTAGAGGTGTCTCGTAGTTGATCGAGAACTTTCGAAGTGACCGGCTGGAGGAATCTCTGAGGGTTCCGAGGACTCAGAAACCCAGAAGACAAAGGGTCAAGGGTTTCCTGGCCAGTACTCACAGAGCGGATCTCCAGCGCCAGGGCGCATTGCAGCGCCTTCACCTTCGGCATCCGGGCAGGGTGGGGCGGCGGGAAGAGACCCCAGCCGCTGGCCCGAGCGAGGCGAGGAGACAGGGGACGGGGCAGGGGTGGGGAGGAGACGAGATGGTGCCGGCGGTGGCAGCTGTGGCCCCCAGGCCGGAGCCCGCGGTCCAGCCTGGGTCCAGCTGGAGGAGCAGCTGTGCGTGTGAGAGCTGACTCGTTGTCATGGCAGCCAGGAAGGGCGGGGCCGGAAGAGAGGCGGGGCGAGAGGGAGGGCTTGGGGCGGGGCTGCACCAGAAGGCGGGGCTTCCGATGTGCGGAGCAGGGGTGGGGCCGTTCATCTATGACCTCAAATTGCAGGACAAAAGCCTGGAGAAAGAAGAAAAAGCTGTTTGTATACTGGGATAGTAAATCAGTCAGGGATTTAGATTCAGGAGCTCTAAATTCCAGCCGTGGTGATAGCACTTTGGACTTAGACATCCCACTGTGGCGTCAGTTTTCCCACCTGTGCAACAATAATTGTTGAGTGCCTTGGAGTCTGCCCTTGCACACAGCAGCCTTAAGTAGAACAGGACAAAACTCAGCCTAATTTTGCACGATCCTCATAATGCATGGTATCCTTTAACTCATTTTTACTCTTTGTTTTCCTATTTCAGTTTCACTTTACAGATTAGAAATTCAGTATGGGGAAATGTACGTGGAGAAACAAAATGAGAAAAGGGACTGAGGTTTACTCAAGTAAAGGAACCAGAAGTGTGACTATCCTCTTAAGTAAAATCTCAGTTGCCTTTCTGACAATCACTTGAATCAGATCATCAAGTTCTTCTGCCTAGTCTCCTATTCTATGGGATTTTCCCCCCTTTAGGTTACCTGTTTAATTCATATGTGTATGCAAATTACCTGTGAGGCCAAAAATAAACCTAATTATGAATATTCTGGTTCTTAGATCACTAAAGATAAAAACAAAGTATCAAACTCTCCAATTATTTTCAAAATATTTTTATTTCAAAATACATTATACTGTATAAAACACTCAAATATTAATAAAAAAGTGAAGGTTATGTAATAGAGGATAAATATATATAAATCAAAGAGATGGAAAAAGGAAAAAAAAATCAAACACCCAACCAAACAATGACAAAAAACTATTCTGATAATGAGTTTACTCTAAGCAGCAAGTCTACAGGGCAGAATAGAATGCAATAAGGAGATTTCAAAGGCTATTCATCTTTTCAGAAATAGAATGTCTCATTTGTCTTTCTCCTAGGCACTGGTGAATAGAAGGTTACTATAACCAGGAGCCAAGAGCTGGGCAGTGAATAAGAATGACAGAAGAAAAAGTAATACCTTTGAGTTGTGGTGTTGGGAAGGAATACTGAATATCTCATTGACTACCAAAAGAGCAAACATGTGTCTTGGAAAATGCAGCTGGAGTACTCCTCGGAAACAAGGATGGTAAAGATTTGTCTTGCATGCTTCGGGCATGTTGTTAGGAAAGACAATTCCTTAGAGAAGAACATTATGCTTGGAAAGGTAGGGTGACATTGAAGGAGAGTAAGATTCTCAATCAGATGGATCAACACAGTAACTGCAACAATGGGCTCCAGTATGTCAGACATTGTGAGACTGGCACAGGATAGGACAGGCTTCAGATCCATTGTTCATGGAGTCACTACAGGTAGAACTTGACTTGTCTGTCGGCACCTACTAAAACAACATGACCAGGATCCAGTGTCTTCTTTCCTCCTTTAAAAGGGTGGGATGTATTTCCCAACAATATCTAACAACTATTTTAAAATAATAGTTATGAGAAAAGGATACAAACCTGATACACAGGTTTTTCCTAAAAATTTTTCATAAATTTTGTTTTTGTTGTTGTTAAGTGCCATCAAGCCATAGATGACTCATAGTGAGCCTATAAATGAAAGAACCGCACACTTGGATAACTTTCATCATTTCTCCAAGTTCTTAGAGTTTCTGGAGGCAAGCTATTTTGGAAGTGGATGTCACTCCTGCTTCCAAGCTTGTTTTAATCAGGAAGCTCCACCAAACACTGTCTACAATGAGAAATCATTATCTCGTTTGACATGATTATCAGTGTTACAGTATTTAGCATCTCAGCAAACAAGAGTTACTTCTGCATAGCAAATGGACAGACCAGTGCTATACCACTTAGAAGAATGTTGGAACAAAAACAATTAATACCAGGCCTGAGGGCCACAAATTACATTCACTCACCTTTGGCTTGGTAGCATCACTTTCTATTCATTAGGCCAACAGAGTGCTCTGTTGTTGTTGTTAAGGCCAACAGAGTGCTCTGTTCTTGTTGTTAAGTACCCTGGAGCCATAGATGACTTATAGTGACCCTTGGGCTTTATGTACAGATTACCCATAAACACAGTTAAATATTATGGGATTCCCATTCTTCTCATAATTTGTTGTGATCCACACAGTCAAATGCCTTTGTATAGGCAGTAAAACACAACTCAACACCTTTTCTGTTATTCTCTACTTAAGATCCATCTGATAATGGTATCATTCATACCAAGGCCTCCTTTGACTCTACATTGAATTTGACAGTTTCCTACTGATGTACTGTTCTAATAATGTCAAAATAATATTCAGCAATATTTTACTTGCATGTGATTATAATGATAATGTTTGATAATTTCCACATTCTATAACATGATGTTGTTGCTGTTATGTGCAATCAAGTCACCTGTGACTCATAGTGTACAACAGCCCTAAACCCTGCTCTATCCTGTGCCAATCTCACTGTCTCCAACACACCTACCCCCATTACTCCAGTCATTGGATCAATCCACCTCATAGAGGGTCTTCCTCTTCTGCACTGTCTCTCTATCCTCCCAAACATGACATCCCTCTCCAAGGACCAGTCCCTCCTTGCAACATGCCCAAAGTATGGCAGACAAAGCTTCAGAATCCTTGACCCTAAGGAGCAGCCCAGCTTCACCCTCTCTAGGACAAACCTGTTTATTTTCCTATCAGTCCATGGTATATTCAACACTCCTCTCCAGGACCACACCTTAAAGGCATCAATTCTCTTTCTATCATCCCTATTCACTGTCCAACTCTCTTATGCATAGCACACAATTGTAAAGACTATAGCCCAGATCAGGTGCACCTTAGTCTCCAGTCTGACATTGTTGCTCTTCAGTACTTTGGAGAGGTTCCTGACAGCTGACTTTCCCAATGCAATGCACCTCTTGATTTCCTGGCTCCTGGTACTAAGAGTGTTGACTGTGGAGCCAAGTAAACTAAAATTGTGAACAATCTCAACCTCTTCACCATCCATACTGATGATGCCAATTGGCCCAGTGGTTAGAATCTGTTTTCTTGAAGTTGAGCTTCAATCCATATTGAATGCTGCAGTCTGTGATCTTCTGCAGCAAGCGCTTCAGGTCCTCCTCAGTTTCAGCAAGCAGGGTTGTGTAATCTGCATAACACAGGTTGTTGATGAATCTTCCTCCAATCTTCATGCCACATTTCTCCTCATACAGCTCAGCATCCCAGATGATCTGTTCTGTTCTGCATACAGATTGAAAAGTTATGGAGACATAATACATCCCTGGTGGACCCCCTTCCCAATTTTGAATCATGCAGTGTATCCTTGCTCTGTTCTGATGACTGCGTCTTGGTCCAAGCACAGGTTTCACATAAAAACAATCAAATATTTTGAGAATCCCATTCTTCTCAGAGTCAGCCATAGCTTGGTGTGATCCCCACAGTTGAAAGCCTTTGCATAGTCAATAAAGCACAGATAGACCTTCCTCTGGTACTCTCTGCTTTCTGCCAAGATCAATCTAACATTAGCTATAATATCCCTAGTACCACGATCTCTTCTAAATCCAGCCTGCACATCTGGCAGTTCTCTGTTGATGTGTTGCTTTAGTCATCTTTGGATCATTTTCAGCAGAATCTTGCTTGCATGTATTAATGACATTGTTCGATAATTTCTACACTCTGTCAGGTCACCCTTTTTTGGAATGGGAACAAACACCAATCTCTTCCAGTCAGTTGGCCAGGTGGCTGTCCACCAGATTTCTTGGTACAACTTAGTGAGCACATCCAGGGCAGAGTCTCTTTGTTGGAAGTAGGTCCATTGGTTTTACTGTCAACTCCTGGAGCCTTGTTTTTTTGCCAATTCCTTCAGAGCAACTTGAACTTCCTCCATCACCACAGGCTCTTGCTCATATGTTATTTTATGAAATTCTTCTGCATCAGACAATTCTTTCTGGTACAGTGACTCTGTGTATTCCTTCTATCTTCTTTTAATGCTTCATGGATCATTCAACACTCTACCCAAAACATCCTTAAGTATTGGCACACTAGTGGCTTGAATTTGTTTTTCAACTCCTTCAGCTTAAAAAATGCTGAGCGAGTTCGGCCCTTTTTATTTTCTGACTGCAGCTCTTTGCACAATTCATTTTAGTATCTTGCTTTGTCATCCTGAGCTGCCCTTTGAAATTTTATGTTCAAATCTTTAATTTCTTGGTTTCTTCCTTTAGTATATATGCAAAACCAAGAGTGAACATCATTCTCAATGGAGAAAGATTAAAAGCATTTCCCTTGCAAACAGGGACCAGACAAGGATTCCCACTATCACCACTTCTATTCATTATTATATTGGAAGTGCTTGCTAGGGCAATATGACAAGAAAAGGCATTCAGATCAGCAAAGAGATGGGTAAACTATCGCTATATGCAGATGATATGATAGTGTACACAGAAAACCCAAAAAACTCAACAAAAAAACTGTTAGAGTTAGTAGGCCAACTTAGTAGAATAGCAGGATAGAAGGTCAATATTAAAAAATCGGTGGGATTTCTCTACGGTAAAAAAGAGAATTCAGAGAAGTAAACCAAGAAAGCAATACCATTTACAATAGCCAACCACAAATTGAGATACTTGGGAGTGAACCTAACTATAGATGCAAAAGCCCTATACAAAGAAAACTACAGAACATTTCTGCAAGACATAATAAAAGACCTAAAGAAATGGAAAAATATGTCCTGTTCATGGATAGGAAGACTCAATATTGTGAAAATGACAATCTATATGTTCAATGCAACCTCAATACAGATACCAAATTCCTTTCTCAAAAAGATTGAAAGGGAAATTGTCAAGTTATATTTGGAGAGGCAAGAAATCTTGAATAAGCAAAATACCTCTGAGAAACAAAAATGAAGTGGGAGACATAGCACTCCCTTACCTCAAAACCTGCTACACAGTAATAGTAACCAAAACAGCATTGTGCCGGTACAATGGCAGGCACATAGGCCAATCGAACAGAATTGAGAACCCAGAAATAGATGTAATTATTCATGGTCAACTGATACTCAACAAGGAAATAAAACCTATCAAATGGGGAAATGACAACCTCATCAATGGTTGCTCTTCAAATGGTGGTGGCAGAACAGTACTGCTACCTGAAAAAAAGCTGAAACAGGATCCAGATTTCACACCATACACAAAAATCAACTCAAGGTGGATCAGAGATCTGGGAGTAAAGTTCAAAACTATAAAGTTCATAAGAGACAAACTGGGATCAAAATTAGAAACCCTCGTCTATGACATAAAAAGACTGCTAAATACAGCCAGAAATGCACAATCTGAAAAGGATAAAATTGATGAATGGGACCTTCTAAGAATTAAATCCCCATGTGCATCAAAAACTTTTCCAACAGGGTGAAAAGAAAACCTACCAACTGGGAATAAACATTTGGTAATACCATCTCAGACAATAGTCTCATAATGAATGTTTACAGAATACTCCTGGGCCTCCACAAGAAAAAGATTGATAACCCAATTGCAAAATGGGCAAGAGACAATGAAAGAATTTTCACACAGGAAGATATCTGAATGACCAACAGACACATGAAGAAATGCTCCAAATCACTGCCAATAAGAGAAATGCAAACCAAAACCACAATGAGATACCTTCTCACTCTAGTAGCAGTGACAAAAGCCAACAAGACAGTAAGTAAGAAGTGTTGGAGAAAAGGTGCCAAGATAGGAATTATTACACATTGTTGGTGGGATTGTAAAATTGTACAACCACTCTGGAAGGCAGTTTGGCACTTCCCCAAAAAGCTGAACACAGAAATTCCATACGACCCCGCTATTCCACTGCTTGGAATATAACCTGAGAAAATGAGAACTAAGGCACAAGTGAAAATCTATACACCAATGTCCATAGCAGCATTATTCTCCATCTTAAGAACATGGAAACAGCCCAGATGTCCAACTAAAAGTGAATGGATTGAGAAATTATGGTATGTTCACACAAAGGAAAACTATGCAGTCCACATGAGCAATGCTTTTGTAAATTACTGTCTTACTTGGGAGGGACTGGAGAGCATTACGTTGAGTGAACTAATGCAGTCCCATAAGGATAAATATGGTATAAAACCATTATTGTAC
>NW_006399755.1:2240785-2242886 GCF_000299155.1 Elephantulus edwardii
ATTATTAATTTTAATGGAAATTTACAGAGACTTGGATTTCCATTTATTCACTGTTGCACTTCTCTCCCTGCCCATCCCTCTTGCCGCAAACGGCCTCTAAACAGATCTATTTGTTTTACAAGGATGTAAATTGCATGGGAAGAGATTGTGTATCTTTCCTTTTGAGGTGTTGGTATGTTCAAAACTCCAGAGAGGCTCAGACTTTGGATTAGCAGTAACTCCCCACAGATAATTTTACAGTATTAATCTCACTAATATCTGAGATCTCTGATAGCCTCTGTTAAGGAGTTGAACTGCCAAGAATCCAAAAGCAAGGACTTAAAATCCACCAATTGCTCTTCAAGAGAAAGATGAGCAATCCTCACAAGTGCTATTTATAGCCCCTGAAAACCTGTTGGAGGATTAGCTATGAGTGGATTCCAAATTTATGGCATATAACAACAATAATCTCGCTATAATCAAGGAGTCTCTGCTTATATGCCAATCAGTTTACCAATAGGCAACATCATGGTGGATTGAGAGGAGATTGAAATTGTCAACAGTTTCATCTTGCTTGGATTTACAGTTAACACCCTTGGTACCTGCTGTCAGGAAATAAGGAGACTCATCGCACTGGAAAAATCTGCAGTTAGGGACCTCTCCAAATTATTGAGGAGTAAGGAGTGTCTGATTCAGGTCATAGTCTTTCCGATTACTTTCTAGGCATCTGAAAGCTGAAAAACGAATAAGGACAATAGAAAAGAATTGACACCTTTAAGCTGTGATGTTGGAGAAAAGCACTGAACATACTATGGAGTGCCAAAAGAACAAACAGATATGTCTTGGAGAGAGTGCAGCCAGAGTGCTCTTTGCAGGCAAGAATGATGAGGCTTCACATGGTTTGGGCATGTTGCTAGAAGAGGCTATTCCTTGGAGAAGGACATGATGTTGGGAAGGGTGGAGGGTAGGCGAAAGACAGGAAGACCCTCAACCAGATAGAGTGACATGGTGACTGCTGCAATGGGAGCTTATGTGTCAGGAAGTGTGAGGATGGTGCAGGATGGAATAGGGTTCAGATCTTTTGTTCATAGGGTGAACTACGAATCATACTCAACTTGATGGCACCTAACAACAACAACACATTGAATTGGAACCAACTCTTAACTGATCTGCCACGAGTTTTCAGAAGCTGTCAATCACATGTAAGGAGTGTGGGGGACTACTGATCTTTTTTCCTTGGGTCTACTACTGGTGTCTTTTGGAAGACAGCACAACTCCTTTCCCACCTGACCACAAGAGCTCCGTAGGGAGCCTCTACTTACTGTTATTGTTGTTGTGTGGATTGTCAAGTCAGAACCAACTCTTAGTTGGCCCTCTAGCAGGTCTTTAGAGGCTATAAATTGCATCGGAGGAGAGAGTCTAATTTTCTCCTATGGAGCAGCTGATGGTTTCAAACTGCAACATTTTGTATTAGCCTGTTCACAGCTTTCAGGGATTGACTCAATATTATTTAGCAGTCATTAGTCTGATACCATATTATTTCAGTTGTATTGTTGTTGGTGGTGGTAGTAGGTGGCCACCCACAACCCACAGTGACCCTATGAACAATAGATTTGAACCATGATTTAAAATCAGAAGAAGTATTTTCAAGGCTGTATCCTTTCTCCACATGTATACAGTCTATATATACTGAGAAAATAATTCTAGAAGATAAGACTATATGAAAAATATAAAATTGGCATCAAAATTTGAGGAAGACTCACCAACAACTTGCATTATACAGATAATACAACCTTGCTTGTCAAAAGGGAAGAGAACTTGATGTACTTCCTGCAAAAGATGAAAGACTATTAAAGCCTTTTTCTATGTTAGCCTAAAATTTGGCTTCTTAATCCTAGCCATTACAGTTAGCCTCTCTGGTATCTAGCTACCTTAACTACAGACACATGGTCTTGCAAATCAACAGCTACAGGATTAGGCTAAGAGAAATAGTGCTTCCCTCACCGGCCAGCAAGACTTGAGGCAAGCAAGACTTGAAGAAGACTAGAGTAAGCCTCTGGTGAGAGCAAGATCCCAGTGATAGTGGCGGAGATATTGTGGTAAGGTATGACCTGATGCTTCT
>NW_006399755.1:2247156-2248296 GCF_000299155.1 Elephantulus edwardii
GGAAAAGTGTTCATCAGAGATGCATACTATCAGCATACGTTTTCAATCTATATGCAGAACAGAACAGTTTGGAGGCTGGACTTTATGAAGAGGATATGTGGCACCAGGATTCAAGGAAGAGTCATCAACAACCTGTGTTACACAAATGACACAACTTAGCTTGCTGAAACTGAAGAGGACCTGAAGTGCTTGCAGTAGAAGATTAAGGAATGTCATCCTAAATATGATTCGAGGCTGAACATAAAGAAGACTTTCTTTTTGCAATACATACTCATGGGTTTCTTGCTGTAAAGTTAAATGAGTGGCATGTTTCACAAGTTTTATTTAGAGTCTATGATTGAGTTAAATCTGCCTGTGATTATACTTTATGTTAAAGAAAATTCCAAGAAGTCACAGAGTTATTGTTGTTACTGTTAGGTTCCTGTTAGCTGACTTCAACTTATAGTGGCCCAAAGTAATAGAACAAAACACAGCCTGGCCTTGTCCATCTTAGTAATTGCTGCTATTCTTAAGCCCATGTTCACTCGTGTGTCAATCCTTATTTGAAACACTTCTGAGTTGTTCAATTCACCTTCTTAATCTTCCTTGGACACTTTAAAAAAAAAAAACCATGAACATATCATCCAGTTTGGGAAGCTCTAAATTGCTAATATTACAAAATACTTCATTTCAGCTAGGCCATGTTAAAAAAAACAGAATATTAGAATGTGAAAACGTAAAAATCTTCCACCTCCAACTGAAGTGTGCTCCTTTAACAATCTTCATAAATGCACTATGTAATATATACGAGTTTGTTGAGTTGAGTACTATCAAGTCAGAACCAATCCATAGCAAGCCTTCCAGTAAGTTTTCAGAGGAAGCAAATCACACTGGAGGAGGAAGCTCATCTTTCTCCAGTGGGGCAAATGGTGCATTCAAATTACAGGCATTAAGGATGGCAGTGCAATTCCTTGTCACTAAGTCACCAGAGATCTCTATAGAAAACATTAAATCAATAAATATAAAACCATAAAATAATCTATATCTTCTATATTACAATTATATCAATATATAATAAATACATAATAAAATTTACTGATAAAATATTTAAAATGTTACCACTATCTCACTTTATATAGAGCAAAAATAGAATTTTAAAGG
>NW_006399755.1:2249186-2264174 GCF_000299155.1 Elephantulus edwardii
CTGGACAATAACTAGGGATGAAAGAAGAAGTATCAATACCTTTGAGTTGTGATGCTGGAAAAGAGTCTTGAGCATACCATGGACCACCAGGAAAATAAATAGGTCCATCTTGGAGAGGGTAAAACAAAGTTTCTCCTTGGAGGCTAGGATTTTAAAATCTGTCTCACATATTTTGGGCACATGTCCCAGAGGGGCCGGTCTTTGGAGAAGGACATCATGCTTGGAAGGCAGAGGGACAGAACAGGAGAAAAAGACCCCGGATGAAATGGATCGATACAGTAACTAGGGCAATGGGGATAGGTGTGTAGTAGTCAATGAGATTGGCTCAGGACAAGGCAGGCAGGCTTCTTACAAATGTTTGGAACTGAATTAGAGACACAGTTGAGGAGATTCTGTTCCTAAAAATACCTTTCTTTTGACAATATTGTTCAGTGAAAAAAAAAATCTCAGCTTGATGTCAGGTGTTGCAAACTATTAATTGTCTGATTGCCAATCATTTAAAGACTTAGTAGTGATCTACTTTTTAAAAATCTGACAATAAAAACATTATGGAGTACATCTCACTCTGACACACATGAGATTGCTAAGAGTTGGAACTAACTTCAGAAACTGGCTTGGTTTTACTTTTGTTTCAAGTCATAGAGATGGAGTTCAATCTCACCTTGCCGTTAAATTACTATCGTTCAATTGCTTTAACGTTCCAAATCAATTGCCAGTGAGCTGATTCCAGGGTCATAGCAAACCTTCATGTGTTAGAGTAGAATGGTACTCCTTTCAATGACTAATTTATCAGTGGTAGATTGCCAGGCTTTTTTCCTAAGCTTCCTATTGGATAATAGTCTAACGAAGCAACCATTTACAAGTCCAAAGACTCTTTTTTATACATACCCACATGTAGATTCTGTCTCATAATGACTTTCCATCAGGTTGTATCAAAATTGTAAATCTTTATGGGAGGAGACCGCTCATCTTTTTCCCACAGAGCAATGTTGTTATATGCCATCTAGTTGCCTGCACCTCAGACTGAGCTACCCTCTGCACAGTAGCTCTGAACCCTATCCTATCCTGAGCTGTCCTATCCTCACTCTCTCTGATACATCTACTCCCATTACCCCAGTTACTGTGTCAATTCATCTCATCCAGGGTCTTCCTCTCTTGCGCTGTCCCTCCACCCTTCAAAGCATGATGTCCTTTTCCAAGGAACTGGTCAATTCTGACAATATGCCAAAGTATATTGGATGGAGTTTCAAACTCTTTACCTCCAAGGAAAAACTTGGTTTCTCCCTCTTCAGGACAGATTTTGTTTTGTTTTTTTGCCTAGCATCTTGAAATGAGCATTACACACCCTGCCACCAAAGCTTTCCCCCCCTATATATGGAATTAGTAATTCTCATCTTACAAATTTGTTTTAAAAATGTAAAATGTGCACATGATAGCTCAGTACAGATTTAGATAATATTCCTTCTTAAATAAGTACTGTTCAAGTTCTGAAGGCTTTTGAGAACCTACCTGATGAATGGCATCTATTTCCTAAACAATGACACATCTCTGGAAACTCTATGAACTTTGATAAATGTCAATAATTGTAAAGGGGTTTCAAGCCATTTGGTCATAGGGTCACTGTGAGCCATGTTCGACTCAAAAGCAATCAACAACAACCACAATGATGTATTTTTTAAAATTCTTTGAACTATTCTAAATAATATAGAAAAGTATCTCTTGTTCAGTTTAAAAGTACTGGTTAAAAGGGAGCTCTGGTGGCCTAATGGCAAGAAGCTGCACCGCAATCCCAAAGGTACATGGTACAAATTCACCAGATGCTCTGATTTGACTGTAGATGCACAAAAATTAATAAAATTTTTAAAAAATTTAAAGTACTGGTTAAGTATAATTTTAAATCTGTAACCAGTTTAAAGATACTTAAATATTTAAAGATATTTTCTCCATCTTAACTTTCAATTTTTAGCCCCATACAAAAATTCAGCTGCCAATAGCTAAGGCTCAAGTATTACATTTTTGGTGAAAATTTTAATAACTCTAAATGGCAGCATTGTGAACACCACCATTATAATTAATGATACCCAGGAAGATTTATGATTGTGGGCAGGAGATAAAATAGAAAGAGTACTGCTTCTTCAATTGTCCTTTTTATCCTCTGTGAAATTTTATAAGAAATAAGTGCAATAAAAAAGTAAGCTCTTAATCTTTCCTAGAAATCCTACCTCATTTGAAGAGTACTTTGAGAGAATAAATGAAAGCCTTTTTTTTTTTACTTTTGTACAGTCTACTTTGCATTTTTGAAGTGAATATGGTAGCTTAGACTTCTCAGCCAAATGATCGCAAGTTCAAAAGCATATTAAAATTCGTTTTTTTTCTTATTTTCATTCATGTTCAGTCTTAATCAGAAAAATAATTTTCAACAAAATCATTACCTTCAATAGAAAAAAAGGAATCAACAATAATAATAGTCATAGTACCCATTCAGTTATATTCTATTATACACTGGACATTTTACAAGATATATGTGGAGCTCTGGTGGTCTAGTGGTAAAAAACTGTGCTGCAATCCCAATGGGCAATCTGCGCAATTAACTGCCTTTGAAAACCCACTGGAGAATCAACTGTGGGTCATTTCCAATTTGACAGTACACAACAACAATAACAACAATTATGTAAATAATTGTTATATACACTGTTCTATAAAGTAAATAGAAGTAGGTTTGCTAAAATCAAGGATGGTAAAACTTCATCTCACATATTTTGAGCATGTTGTCAAGAGGCACCAGTTCTTTGAAAAAGACATCATTCAGGAAAAAGTAGAGAGTCAGTGAAAGAGAGAAAAACCCTTAATGAGATGCTGGACACAGTAACTGCAACAACGGTGAACATTGGAAAGAGGCAGGATATTGCAAGGTTTTGATCTGTTGTTAATAGGGTTGTTATGAGTCATAATTAACTCCATAGAACCTAACAGCAACACAAGATAAGTATTTATATTCTCTATTAATAGATGAAAGGGGTTCTGGTGGCTTAGTGGTAAGGGATTGTTTGTCCTGCCAACACAGATAGGCGGTTCAAATTCACCAGTTGCTCTGTGAGAGAAAGATGAGCAGTCTCCTTCCATGTAATTGACTCCCTCTGAGAACCTGCCAGGAGGGTCAGCTATGAGTTGGTTTCAACTCGATAGTAATGACAACAATAACAACAATATATGTGAAGAAGTACTGATGTCTTTGAACTGTGGTGTTGGCCAACAGTTTTGAATACTGGTAAATGAACAAACAAATTTGTTTAGAATAAGTTGTGAAAGTACTCCTCAGAGGCAAGGGCAGTTACACTTTGTCTCACACACTTTGGGCATGTTATCAGAAGGGGGCAGTTCTTGGAAAAGGACATTATGCTTATAAAAGTAGAGAGTCAGGAAGGAGAGCAAGATTCTTAACGAAATGAATTGACACATTTACGATAATCATGGTTTTATGCATAGAGAAGATGGTGTGGGATCAGTAAAGGGTATTGTTTGTTGTACTTGTGGTCACTGAGTCAGGGTCAATTTATCAGTCCCTAATAATAACTACAACAGTAATACTAATGTATAAACAATCCTTGACAGAGTAGTTGTTTAGTTACTAACTGAAAGGTATAGTTGGGTTGCTCTACTCTGTCCTAAAGGGTCACTATGAGTTAGAATCAAATCCACTTGATTTTAATGGGTTATCAATAGGTGAATCAAATGTTGTTTTTAAGTATAATTGACTTGAGCACGACTCATAATGACCTTATGTACGAAATTTCTGAACTATGTTTTATTCTGCACCATCCTCACACTTCCTGACACAAGAGTCTATTGCAGCAATCACCATGTCAAACCACCTGATTAAGGGTCTTCCTCTTTTTTTGCTGAAACAATAGGTTTATATTAATTGACCCAAAAGATAGACTGTAGAGAAGGGATTTGTACCTCACTCTTACCTACTCCAAAGTTGGGCTTCTTTCTGCTTTAGGATGTTGCCTAATTTTTTAGGAAGTTCTGAATTAGTGGTAAAGAGTTGTGCTGGCAACCCAAAGGTATGCAGTTCAAATCAGCCAGCTGTTTTGCTGGAGAAAAATGGGCAACAAATAAATCCCTTCTGATTAAACTGCCTCTGAAAACCTGCTAGATGGTCAGCTATGAGCTGACTTGATAATACACAACAACAGTTTAATCTATCAATAACAAGCATGCAGCAAAATTAGATTCCATCCAGTAGGTACTGACTCCTAGTGATCCTATGTACAAATAGAATGAAACTCTGCCTAATCCCGAATCATCCTTACATGTTCTACTGTTCTTATGCCTATTGTTGCAGTCACTGTGTGAAACTATCTCTTTGAGATCTTCCTCTTTTTTGTGGACCCTCCACTTTTCCAATCATGATGTCTATCTCCAGGAACTGGTTCCTTCTGGTAACATGCTCAAAGTATTGTGAGATGAAGTCTTACAATCCTTGTTTCTGAGGTGCACCATCTTAAAAAAGGAATTTGTTCATTCTTTTTTATTTTTATTGTTGTGGTTAGGTGCCATCTAGTTGAGTATTACTCATAGCCACCCTATGAAAAAAAAGATCTGAACCCTGCTCTATCCTGCGCCATCCTCACACTTCCTGACAGACACAGCCCATTGCAGCAGTCACCATGTCAATCCTCCTGGTTCAAAAATATTCAGTATTTTTTCAAGACCACAGTATAAAGGCTTCAAGTCTTTAATCTTCCTTGTTCTTTGTTCAACTTCGACATGCATATGAGGGAAGTGAAAATACTATGGGTCAGATCCATCTTAGACGTGGCACATTGATTCAAATGCTCCACTGCTAAACAAAATGTTAGCAGCTCAAATCCAGGAACAATTCCATGGGAGAAAGATGTAGCAAACTGCTCCCATAAAGACTGAAGCAAAAAGCTCACCATTATTGACCCAATTTTAACTGATAGACACTCTCTTGAGATACTGAAGCTAGAAATTGCAGTGAGAAGAAATTGTCCATCTTCCTTCCACAAAATCTCTGGTGCGGTCAATCTGCCAGAGATATATGGTCTTTGGATTAGTAGTGAAACTTACTACGGATTATACAAAGTTCCCTTCCCAACAAATGACAGTCTTGGAAACCCTATGGGACAGTTCTACTTTGTGTCATATGGTTGCTATGAATTTTAGTAAACATAATGGCAGCAGATATCATGCTGTTACATTTGAATATATCTTCCCATTTCTGGAAGCATTATTTTATCCACATAGATTCTGTATATTGTAAAATAACTGTTTCTAAACTTCTCACTCTAGGATATCAGGTTATTTATCACTAAGAACAACATGGTAGTTTGGAGGTAATCAAGACCTCTAAAATTTGTGATTCCATTTGAGAGGAAAGGCTGAAACAAGAATCATTCTGTAGAAGGAATTTTCTTCTACAGAACAGTATTAATTCCTCTCCCTCTTTGATAAAAGAAAAAGTCATATTATGTTTAAGTTTCAGCTTTTGAGTTTGTTTTGGTTTAAAATGTGTTTTGTCAACTATGAAAATAATTACCCAAGAAAATGTTTTGTTGTATTAATCTTGTACCCTTAGTAAGATATGCTTGTTCAGTCAATAATAATTAGATTGCCATTCTTCTGCCTGTGTTTCAGAAGTAATAAACCAATAAAGAATCACATCCAATTTCTTGGTGGCCTTAGGGAAAATGGATCAGTAATAGGCCAGCTTGCTTTTAACAAACAAGAACTGGGAGTGAAAGAACACATTTTAAGAGTTATGAATCCTAGTTTTAAACTTGGTTTACTAGAGTTTCAAACTTGGTCTGTTCCATAGGGAGTCTACAGGGAGTAGTACTTTCAAGCAAGGCCACAAACACCTCTCTGGAAGTTTAAATATACCAGCAGCTCCATGGGAGAAGAATAAACAATCTCTTCCCATATGATCTACAGTCTCAGAAACCCAAATTGAATGTGAGCCATTAGCCATTATTTGGTTCATACTCAATGACTATGAGGCTTTTTTGAGACCTTCTATGGAAAAGTAATTTTGCTGATATGGTAAAGTCAGTGATATTGAGATAGGAAAAAAAAAACCCAAAAAAACCTCAAATATGGCATTGTCATATGACTCAGTAATTTCACCACTAGTTATATACTCAAAAGAATTGAAGCAGAAATTCAAAGATACTTATACACTATTGTTCTTTGTAACATTATTTGCAACTACCAAAAGATGGTGTAAAACAAAATGTGATACATTCAGAGGAGGGAATATGTTGTTATCATGTGCCATCAATTCAACTATGACTCATAGTGACCCTATGAACCCTAGCTGTGAACTCTATTCTGAGTCAGTCTGTCTCTGACACACTTGCCCTAAGTCACTGTGTCAGTCCAATTAATCTAGGGTCTTCCTTTTTGCACTGACCTTGTACTATTCCAAATATGGTATCCTTCTCCAAGGATTGGCCCCTCTTGGAAACATGTCCAAAGTATGTGAGACAGAGTTTCAAAAGCTTTGCCTCCAAGTAGCAACCCTATTTTCACCTTTTCCAGGACAGATTTATTTGTTCTCTTGGCAGTCCATGGCATGTTCAATACTCTTCTCCAGCACCACAACTCAAAGGCATCGATTCTTCTTCTGGTAAATGTCATGACATGGTTAAATATTGAAGCACACCAGACATAGAAAGACAAATATTATATTCTTTAATATATATGAAATATCTATTATTGTTGTTAGGTGCTGTCAGGTCAACTCTAACTGACAGCATCCCCATGTACAAGAGACTGAAACTTTGCTTGATTCTGTAATGTTATCAAAACATCTTCTGTATTTAAATCCATTGTTGCAGCCATTGTGCCAGTTTGTCCCATTGAGGGTCTTTTTTCCTTCATTGACCTTCTAAATTTCCACAGATGATATCCTTCTACAAGATCTGGCTCCTGCTAGCAACATAATCTAAATATGTGAGTTGAAGACTCCCTCTTCTTGCCTGTAAAGAGTATTCTGGCTATCCTGTTTCCAAGACAGATCCGTTTGTTCTTTAGGCAGTCCATGGCATATTCAATACTCTTCTCCAATACTGCAATTCAAAGCCATCAATTTTTCATCCATCTTCCTTATGAATTTTCACATTTTCATATGCATATGAATCAATTGTACAGATCAAGGTATGGATCAGGTGCACCTCATTCTTTAAACTGACACCTTTGTTCTTGGCATTTTAAATAAGACTTGACAATAGATTTGCCCAACACAATGTTTTTAGATTTCTTCACTGCTGCTATCCGGGGTGTTTATTATGGCTCCAAATAAAAGGAAATCCTTGACAATGTTAATATTTTCTTTGTTTATAATAATGTTGTTTATTGGTCCTGCTGTGAAGACCTTTGTTTTCTTGATGTTGAGGTATAATATATACAGAAGGAATGTAGTTTTTTATTTTCAACCAGCAAAAATCACAGAGATCAAAATTTAATAGTAGTTGCCAGTGGTATATGGCAGGGAGAAATGAGGAATAATTGCTTATTGGCTACTGAAGTTCTATTAAGGATGAAAGTGTTAAAAATGGATAGTTGTGATGGTTGTACAACATAGTAGATGCAATTAGAGTTGAGATGGCAAATTTTTTATTACCTACATTTTACTAAGATAAAGTAGAATTTCAAATGTTGAGTTTAAAAGAAAGGAAGGAAGGAAGGAAGGAAGGAAGGAAGGAAGGAAGGAAGACAAGAAGAAACTAGGCCTATTAATCCAAAGTGCAGATTAAAAAAAAATCCATTATTGCACCAGGGATATCATTGCTGATGTCAGATGGATCCTGGCTGAAAACAGAGAATGCTGAAGAATGTCTACTTGTGTTTTATTCACTATGCAAAGGTATTTGACAGTGTGGATCATAACAAACAATGGCTAACATTAAGAAGAATGGGAATCCCAGAGCACTCAGTTATGCTCATACAAACCCTATACCTAGACCAAGAAACTGTTGTCTAAACAGAACAAGGAAACACTGTACGGTTTAGAATTAGGAAATATGAGTGTTACGGTTGCATCCTTTCTCCATTCCTATTCAACCTATATGCTGAGTTAATCATTTGAAAAGGTGGACTCTATGAAGAAGAATGTAGCATCAGGTTCAGAGGATGATTCCTTAACAAGTGTTGTGCCAATGGCATAACTTTGCTGACGGGAAGTAAGGAGGACTTCAAATGCTAGCTGCAGAAGATCAAAGACTACAGTCTTCAATATGGATTACATCTCAATATGAAAAAACACAAAAATTCTCATCATTGAATCAATAAGCAATATCATGATAGATGGAGAAAATATTTAAATGGTTTACAGTTTCATCTTACTTGGATTCACAATCAACTTTCTTGGTAACAGCAGTCAGATCAGGGGACATAGTGTATTGGGCAAGGCCACTGTCAGGGACTACTCTAAAATGCCAGGAACAATTATGCTAATCTGAAGACTCAGGTACGCCTGATTCAGGTCATTGTCATTTCAGTCACTTGCTATGCATCTGTAAGGTAGGCAATGAGTAGGAATGACAGAAGAATTTATGACTTTGAATTGTGGTATTGGTGAAGAATATTGACTTTTATAAACTATCAAAAGAACAAATAGCTATGTCTTGGGGGAAATGTAATCAGAATGCTCCTTGGAGTCAAGGATAACAAAGCTTAATCTCAAGTACGTTGGACATGTTTCTAGGAAAGGCTATTCCTTGGAAAGGAGCATCATACTTGGAAAAGTGGAGTGTCAGTGAAAGACAGGAAGACCTTCAACAAGATGGATTTGCACAGTGACTGCAACAATGAGCTAAGATGTGTCAGAGATTGTGAGGATGGCACAGGATAGATCAGGGTTCAGATCTGTTGTTCATAAGGTTTCTGTGACTCATACCCAACTCACGGTACACAACAACAACAACAATATGACTATGACACCAAGTGCCTGATCTGTCCCCTTTACATTCTTGGAGATTCCGTTGTGGGTATTTTCCTCAAAGACATGTGTCTTTCAACGATCCCTTTCAATCATGGCTTGACTGCATCTGAGTGCCTTCATTTCCCTTCTTATAGGAAAGAAGAGTGAAGATAAGCTGGATCTTTCCCATATCTAAACAAGATATGAAGACTAACACTCACTCTGAAAATATACTTTAAAAACTACTCCTCTCAACTCTGCCTAAAAGAGTAAGATTGGCTTCTCACCTATCCCTCAAAGAGTTGTTGTTTCACAAGTAAATGGAAAGTCTTTTCTTTAATGGCTTCAACTATCTCTTACTTAGATAAAGAATGAAAGACTTAAAATGAAAGTGCTTTCTAGCCAAATTTTAATTCCCAGTAAAAACAATTATTTCAAATCCATGTTACATTTTAAACTAAGAAGAGCTCATTTCTAAACCTTGAATGTTAATACTTCTCTATATCATTTTTCCCCAGAGAGATAAAACTCTGTAAGAGTGAGAGGTATGAAAAAACAATACCAAATACTCAGGTGAATTGCTTTGAGTTGCAAATAGCAAAACGCTCAATTACTGTTGGTTAAAAAAAAAGATATTTGATTATCTTGTATAAGGAGTAGGAACAGGAGTGCTGCAGATGCTCATGATGTTCAAAAGTCTTGTATTTTATTTCACTAACTTTAGCTTTGTACAGCCTCACCCTCTGTCATGCGGGGACTGTGTGCTGCTATGAAGCTCTGTAAGTTTGAGCAGAGATTCTAGACAAAAATAAACCAGAAAAAAATTAGCCAATATAAACCCTATAGATGACAATGACTCAATTTGTAGCTATACATAGGAATGGTGTAGGACTAGGCAACACTTAATTCCTGTAAAGGGGGTCTCCATTAGTTTGAAGGCTGACTTGAAGGTAGTTAACAACAGCACGTGTATGTGTTCACATTGGTCACCTTGAGGAAAAATTAAAAAGTAAGGGTAGCACTAATGAACAGGACAATCAAGTCATCCCTATCCTTTTTTTTTTTTTTTGTAAGAAAATAAGTACTTTGCAATGAACTTGTGCTTTCCAAGTCACATAAACTTCTGTTGTTGATGTTGTTAGGTGCCATTGAGGCGCTTGCGACTCATAGCGAGCCTATGTACACCTCTGAACCCTTCCCTATCTTGAGGCAGTCTCATTGACTCCAATAAGCCTAATCCCATTGACCCTGTCAATCAATCTCACCTGGAGTCTTCCTTGCCTGCACTGTCCCTATAGAAATAGTATCTCACAAACTGGAAGAAGAGTTTAAATGATTAGTTTAAATTAGTGAGTGACTCTTAAGACTAGAAACAGTTGGGAGAATTAACAAGATATGTATTTAGGGTTCATTCCCCAAAATTCTTAATTTAACGGACTTGGGGTTGGACTCAGTCAGCAGGAATATTATTTAAATTATATGCTTTCTACAGGTGTATATGATTCTACTGTGCAGGCACATTGATAAGCACTGGCACAGGTCACATGGTGCCAAATGGAAAAATATTTGGATCAATAAGGACAGGAAAAAAATGATAGTGATAGGACAGGAATTGCCATGGCATGGCAGATTCAGCAATTATTTGCTCACAAAACAGGGAAGAACTAGCTGGGTTTAGATATAATTACAAAGAACATTAAAATAATCTATCCTGTTTTCTATTATCTTCTTCCTCTTTTATTTTCCTCTCTCATCATATCTCTCTTCTATGTTTTAATTTCTTTCCTTCCTGCTCCATTTCTTTATTCTGTTGTCTCCCTCTTACTACAACTTTCAGAATCAAGGTTAGATAGTCACAGATAGGTTTAAAATTCTTCCTAAAGAGCCAGAATAGAACACTCTAGAGAATATAACCAGTTAGAGATGAGAGCTTCCAGTGGTAAGAAGTTTATGACCTTCGACAGAAATGCTACATAAAATAATTCATGCTCTGCACAAAGAGAGTGAGTAGGGGTCCATGGTGTGAAATTGCAAACACTTGGAGAAAGAAGTACCCTTTTTCTCATTCACATACAAGGGTTAATGTTCAGTAGAGGTCCCAGCATTACAAAGTGCCTCTTTGTACTATTATGCTCTGTCCATCATGAAATCCTCTTTTACACCAAGGATTAAAAGTATTTGGTGAAAAGTTTAATCATTTAGAACTTATTTGCTTTAATTCCCATGGCTTTTGTTTATCCTTTAGACTTCCCAGCCCTGGTTCCTCCAGCCATCCTGCTTCGACGTGGTCTGATTCCCCTTCACCATTCTGAACCCCTCTTTAGATGTACTGTGGCCCTCTGAAGCTTTAGTGCTCCAGTATGAACATTGCATTAGGAGTCTGCTCTTTGATGTGAGACTGAGAAAAATTGGATAAATTATGTATACTGCAATGAGACAGATGAGGGAGAGAACAGTTTAACAGTGATATATTATAGGGTATTATTGTTATGACAAGAGTCTAAAATGAAGGCTGCATAGTGGAACATACTCGGGGCGGGGCATGGGGGAGACATTGTCTATCAATGAAGGAATTTTTCTTTTACTTTTCAAAGACAAGAGTGAACTGGGGGATGGAGGAGCAGGGAGAAAAATGCAACAGTGAATGAGTGGAAATCCAAAATCTCTGTAAATGTTCATTAAAATTAATTTTTAAAAAGAGGAGTCTGCTCAGAGATGAGATGATGGTTAAGGTACGTGTCTCAATTCATCTAGGCTATGATTCTCAGACAGATACAGATCTTTCCTTTCTTTTGAAGGGAAAAAAGAAAAAATAATCCATTCACAAAAATCATCTTGCAGATCTTCAATAAAGGAGCTGGGCAGAGACAGGCATGAGAATAGGCAGCAGAGCTCAGTGTCATTGAGGTCAATTGAAGATGAGTTGCAACTTTGCGATTACTAGCCCTCCATGTTGTTGTGAATTTGGTAAGTGCTGATGGATTTGAATACTGGTCATTGGAAATCTTGGTTAAATGAATTTCTGTTGATCAGTTAAAATGGATGCACATCAAAGAAGGCAGTAAAGACAGCAAGTACAGAAGAAAGAAAAGTTATGAAACGTTAGTTACAGATGGGGCTAGGACAGAAAGAGGTGGTCATGATTTTTGTGTTCTAGTTTTTTTTGGTAGATGGGAGAGAACCGTGAATATAGTTATAACCAACCAGTTGCTTACACTTGCCACTGTGAAGACAAGGAGTTGGAGGAATATAGTCAGAGTGGAAAGAAACAATGGTCTTAGAAGACTGTCATTAAAATAGCTTACTTTTGCCATTTACAAGAACATGTGATCAGTTGGGCATGTTACTGGGAAAGGGGTTAGTGCAAATGAGAGGCCTGAAGCTTCTAGAGTTTTACAGTTAATATGCCTGTTTCACAGTAAGAACTATGATGCTAGCTTAATGAAAAAATGAGGAGGAAGAGAAGGAATGAGAAGGGAAACTAGTGTTGATGTCCCAAAAGAGGATCTTCCTCTAGTACGCCTAGCTGTGGTCTATGAGGTATCATCAGGATCAAAACCTAGGCCTTAGAGAGATTTGCCTTGTCCACCAGGACATCAGGCCTTTTGAATAAGCTGCCTATATTATTCTTTTCCATTCATTCCTCTCTGTTCTAATAATACAAAAGGATATAGTGTGATAGCTATGAGCAGGAAGTTTGCCAATAATGAAGCCTACCCATGTGCCTCTTTGATCTACAACATTTAAAAGACATGAAGAGATGCATTCAGAGACAGACTTTTAAGTCTGAAGTTACCCTAGTGTGAGTCCCAACTGAAGCGTCCTTTCTGGCAGTAATTGCTGAGTTCAGCTGGGTGGATGGCAGCATTTGCCCTATAAAACATTTGATACTTTGCCAAAAAATTGTAAAGAGAAAAAGAAAACCCCTGTCTCATTTACTGTTACAAGACTGCTTTGGAATGCAATGATCAAACCAAACTATGACCTTTGCTCCACCGGGGTATAGTAAGTATCCCAACCCTGTGATGACTAAGTGTATGGTTATGAGTACCACAGTTCTCAAAAAAGCCACTAGGATTTCAGACCCTGCTCCCTAATCTCCCCATTCTCCACTGCAGTCATCTGGCCATGAATGCCAGCCACTATTCACTCCTTTTGGTGGTCTTGTTTGGAAGTAGACACTGGCAAGCATTCTCTGCTTTCCTGTTCCTCTTCAGAGATGCTACTTCGTTTGAATTTTTGTTTCTCTGCTTTCACTATGATAAAAGTGTCTGAAAGGAAATTCTCTCCAACCAGTGGAAACATCTCCCTAAGTCACACTTCTGAAGGCCTAACAATCTACTGACTATAGCTTTTTATAAAGCTTATCAAAGGTTCATGCTTCTTCAGATTTCTTATCCTTTTTTAGAGGAACATGGATCATGTCATAAAGGAAAGGAAGACAGTTGAATTGTAAAGAAAGAAAAGAAAGAAGGAAAGAAGGAAAGGAAGGAAGGAAAGAAGGAAGGAAGGAAGGAAGGAAGGAAGGAGGAAAGAAGGGAAGGAAGAAATCAATCCCAGAAAACAAACAGCCTCAAATGAAGCCTTTTCCATCTCTTTGAAGAATGGGATTGGTATTTGTATTGGGATTGCATTGAGCGTGTAAATTGCCTTTGGTAGTATTGCCATTTTGACAATGCTGAGTCTTCCTATCCATGAGCAAGGGATATTCTTCCACTTCTCCAGGTCTCTTTTGGTTTCTTGTCGTAATGTTTTGTCATTTTCTTTGAATAGATCCTTTGTGCTCCTAGTTATATTTACTCCCAAATATTTTATCTTGTGATTAGCTATTGTGAAGCCCTGAATAAACAAAGCACTCCTTAAAAATAGAAAAAAGGTAGGAGGCATCTCACTCCCTGATTTCAAATCCTCCTACACTGCCGTAGTAGTTAAGACAGCATGGTCCTGGTACAATGACAGACATAGATCAATGGAATAGAATTGGGAACCCAGAAATCAGCCCATCTATTTATGGTCAACTGATTTTTGACAAGGAGATGAAATCAGTTAGGTGGGGAAATGACAACCTTTTTAACAAATGGTGTTGGCAAAATTGGAAAACTATCTGCAGAAAAATTAAACAAGATCCACACCTCATTCGATATTGGACCTAGGACTAAAACCAAGGACTATAAACTTCATTCAAGAAAAGCTTGGAAGAACTATAGTAGTCCTAATCCACAACATAAAGAGTCTTCCAAGTATCCTGAAAAATTTACAACCAGAAGAAGATAAAATAGATGAATGGAACCTTCTAAGAATCAAATCCCTATGGACATCCAAAAACTTCTCCAACAGGGTAAAAAGGGAAGCCACAGACTGGGAAAAAGTGTTTGGTAATGACATGTCAGATAAAGGACTTATATCTAGAATTTATAAAATAATTGAGCACCACAACAAGATAAAGGTAAATAATCCAATAGAAAAATGGGTACAGGATATGAACAGACACTTCATCAAAGAAGATATTCAGATGGCCAACAAGCACATGAAGAAATGTTCAAAACCCTAGCCCTGAGAGAGATGCAAATCAAAACAACTCTGAGATATCATCTCATCCCAGTAAGAATAGCAAAATTTAACAGAACAGCTAGCAACAAATGCTGGCGAGGTTGTGGAGAGACTGGAACCCTTATTCACTGTTGGTGGCAGTGTAAAATGGTGTAACCACTGTGGAAAGCAGTGTGGTGCGTTCTCAAAAAGTTGCAAATAGAGATACCATTTGACCCAGCAATTCCTCTCCTGGGAATATCCCCTAAAGAGACCATAAATGACATCCAAACAGATATATGCACACCCATGTTTATCGCGGCTTTGTTCACAATAGCAAGGAGTTGGAAACAACCTAAGTGCCCATCAACAAACGAACAGATAGAGAAGTTGTGGTGTATTCACACAATGGAATATTACGCTGCATTGAAAAACAAGGAACTCGTGCAATATTGTTCAAAATGAGTGACCCTGGAGGACATTATGCTGAGTCAAATATCTTAGTCACA
>NW_006399755.1:2264614-2273475 GCF_000299155.1 Elephantulus edwardii
AAAACACCCAACTCCCTACCAAAGCATAAATTTATATTCCAAAACAAGAGCCATAGGATCTCACACTTTAGAATGATGGACGAAAATGCTCAGATATCCTGCTAGAAGGCAGGTATCCCAGGAAATGCAATTTGCTTGAGGGCCTCAGTAGCAGTTTGGGCCTAAGCTCTGCTGGTCTGGTGGCAAGAAGCTGAGCTGCAACCGCAAAGGCACAAAGTTCAAATCTGCCAGCTGCTCAGTGGGAGGAGGATGGGCAATCTCTTCCCATGCGATTAACTGCTTCTGAAAACCCTTCCAAGGGTCACCTATGGGTTGGTTCTGACTCAATGGTCACATCAGTTTGCAAAGTCTTCACTATTTCCTCCTTGTAACTTAGGGGTCTTTGTGCAAACAACATTCTTGTAAGCATTACTCTTCACATGTTCATATTTTAGTTTGGATTTCCTCATAACCCTGAGATAATAATATAAGTAGTATCTCTAGAAGGAGTTCTGACAGCCTAATAGGTAAGGAGCTGCCAACCCCACAGCAACTACTCCTCAGAAAAAAAAACAAATAATCTCCTTTGATAAGATTTGTTGTTGTTATTATGTGCTGTTAAGTTGCTTGTCATTCATAGTGAATCTATGCACAATATCTCTAAAACCTAATTTATCTTGTACCAACCTTATTGTTTCTGACACACCTACCCTGATTATACCAGTCACCAAATCAACCCATCTCTTCTTCTTGTGCACTGTCCCTCAAACCCTCCCAAGAGTGATGTCCATTTCCAAAGACTGGTCCCTCCTTGTGACATGCCCAAAGTATGTCAGACAAAGCTTCAGAATCCTTGACTTCAAGGAGAAGCTTGGTTTCACTTGCTCAAAGATAAACCCCTTTGCTCCCTTACCAGTCCATTGTATAGTAATACTATTCTTCAGATTCAATACTCTTCTCCAGCAACACAGCTCAAAGGCATCATTCTCCTTCTATCATCCTTAATCTTTTTTTGCTTTCTGATAAGTAATTGAAAAGACTATGGCCTGGATCAGGAGCACCTTAGTATCCAGACTGATATCATTTGTCTTTAGCACTCTGGAGAGCTCCCCGACAGAAGAGTTTCCCAATGCAATTCATCTTTTGATTTCCTGACTGCTCGTACCAAGAGTGTTGATTGTGGAGCCAAGCAAACTTAAGCTGCTAAACAAACTTAATCACTTCACCATCTATCATGATGCTGCCAATCAGCCCAGTGGTGAAAATCTTTGTTTTCTTGAAATTAAGCTTCAATCCATATTGAAGGCTGCAGTCCTTGATCTTCTGCAGCAAGTGCTTCAGGTCCTCCTCAGTTTCAACAAGCAGGTTGTGTCATCTGCATAACACAGGTTGTTGATGAGTCTCCCTCCAATCCTGATGCCACATTGCTCCTCATCGAGCCCAGCCTCCTCCATGATCTGTTCTGTACATAGATTGAAAAGGTGTGGAGACAGGACACATCCCTGGCTTATACCCTTTTCGATTTTGAACCATGCAGTGTTTCCCTGCTCTGTTCTGAACAACTGCCTCCTGGTCCATGTATATGTTTCACATAAGCACAATCAAATGTTCTGGGATTCCCATTCTTCTCAGAGTCAGCCACAGTTTGTTGTGATCCACATATTCAAATGCTTTTGCATATTAATGAAACACAGATAGATATTCCTCTGGTACTCTCTTCTTTAAGTGAAGATTCATACAACAATAGCTATAATATCCCTAGTACCATGGCCTCTTCTAAACCCAGCCTGCACTTCTGGCCATTTTCTGTTTGATGTGCTGTTGAAAATGAAATAATTTTCAGCAGGATTTTGCTTGTATGTGATACTAATGATATTGTTGAATAATTTCCATACTCTGTCGAGTCTCTTTTCTTTGGAATGGGAGCAAATATGAATCTCTTCCAGTCAGATGACCAGGTGGTTGTCCTCCAGATTTCTTGGCAAAACTTGGTGAGTGCATTCAGGTTAGTGTCTTTTTGCTGAAATAATATCAATTGGTATGCTGTCAATTCCTGGGGCCTTGTTTTTGGCCAATTCTTTCAGAAAAATTTGAACTTCCTTCATCACTACTGTCTCTTGCTCACACGTTGTTTCATGAGATTCTTCTGTGTCAGATAATTCCTTTTGGTAAAGCGAATCTGTATACTCCTTCCATCTTCTTTTAATGCTTCCTGGATCATTTAATATTCTGGCTAATGCATTCTTAAGTATTGCAAGTCAAAACTTGAGTTGTGGGTTGTTTTCTTCCCCCCTTCAGTTCCTTCACCTTAAAAAATCCTGAACCAATTTGACCCTTTCGATGTTCTCACTCCAGCTCTTTGCACATTTAATTATAATACTTTAATCATTATAATACTTTTTTTTCCTGTGCTGCTCCTTGAAATCTTCTGTTCAGCTCCTTAATATCTTGATTTCTTCCCTTTGCTTTGGCTTCTCAGCACTCTAGTGCAATATTCAGAGTCTTATCTGACATCCATATCAGTCTTTTTTCCCCCTCCTCTGTCTTTGTAATGAACTTTGCATTCATCGTGGTTGATATTCTTGAAATCCCCTCACAGCTCATTAGTTCATTATTGTTCAAGACCTCAAACCTGTTCCTAAGATGTTCTTGAAATTCTAGTGGGATAGACTCAAGATCAAATTTTGGTTCCTGTGGATTTGATTTTCTTTAGCTTCAGCTTGAACTTGTATATGAGTAGTTGGTGGTCTGTTCCACAATCAGCAACTGGACTAGTTTTTACAGTTGGTATTGAGCTTCTTCAGCGAATATTTCCACAGATATACTTGATCTGATTCATACACATACCACCAGTTGAAATCTATATGTATAGCCTGTGTTTGCGTTTCTTAAAAAAAATTTTTGCAATGAGTAAATTGTTGATTGCACAAAATTCTGTCATTCTGTCTCCAGCTTCATTTCTGTCACCAAGTCCATGCTTCCAAATACTGATTCTCTATTCCAATCACCCATTATCATTAATGCATCCATACCTTTTCAACCTGTATGCAGAACAGATTATCCGAGAGGCTGGGCTCTATGAGGAGAAGTGTGGCGACGGGATTGGTGGAAGATCTATTAACAATCTGCGTTATGCAGATGACATAATCCTGCTTGTTGAAACTGAGGTGGACCTGAAATGCTTGCTGCAGAGGGTCACGGACTGTAGCCTTCAATATGGATTGAGGCTTAATGTCAAGAAGACAAAGATTCTCAGCATTGGACCAATTGGCAGCATCAGGATGGATGGTGAAGAGATTGAGATTGTTAACAACTTTAGTCTACTTGGTTCTATGGTCAACACTCTTGGCACCAGTAGCCAGGAAATAAAAAAAAATGTATTGCGATGGGAAAGTCTGCTGTTAGGGACCTCTCCAGGGTACTGCAGAGCAATGGTGTCACTCTGGAGACTAAGGCGAGTCTGATACAGGCCATGGTCTTTGCTATCACTTGTTATGCATCAGAGAGTTGGACCATGATTAGGGAGGATAGAAGGAGAATTGACGCCTTTGAGCTGTGGTGCTGGAGAAGAGTATTGAATATACCATGGACTACCAAGAAAACAAACAGATTCATCCTGGAGAGGGTTAAACCAGGCTGCTCCTTGGATGCAAGGATTCTGGGGCTTCATATGACATACTTTGGACATATTGTAAGGAGGGACATGTCCTTGGAGAGGGACATCATGCTTGGGAGGGTGGACAGATGGCGCAAGAGGGGAAGACCCTTTATGAGGTGGATTAATTTCAGTGACTGGGGTAATTGGAATGGGTGTGTCGGAGACAGTGAGATTGACACAGGATAGAGCAGGGTTTAGGGCTGCTGTACATAGGGTCGCTATGAGTTGCAAGCAACTCAATGGCACATAACAACAATAACAAAAATTGCATGTTTGTTCGATTTCTGATTGCAGAAGTTGGTAGAAATCTTCTACCTCCTCCTTTTTGGCTCTATTTGTTCGTGTATATTTTTGAATGATAGTGGTATTCACTGGACTTCCTTGTACACTTATGGATATTATCCTGTCACTCACAACATTGTATTTCAAGATGGATCTAGAAATGACTTTTTAAACTATGAAAGCAACTCTATTTTTTTTCCTCACCTTTTCTTCTCCAGCAGTGTAGACCCTATGATCATCTGATTGAAAGTATCCCATGTCAGTCCATCTCATTTTGCCAATATCTAGTATGTCAATATTTGTGTGTTCCACTTCTTTCTTAACAATGTTCAATTTTCCACATTCACGCTTCTCACATTTCACGTTCCAGTCACTAGTGTCTGCTTAAAACTGTTCCTCCTTCTTTGTGTTTCCATATTTGAGGGCTCAGCCTCAATCGCCATACCCACTAGTCTAAGTGTGCTCTACTGTACACAAGGCTTTCAAAGGGCTGTTGTATTTTGGAAGTGGATGGCCAATCTTATTCCTAGTCTACCTTAATTTGAATGCTTAGATTTAGAACAGTATCTGACAGACAAGCATTTTCCAGAATGGAGCAGATGACCTTTTGTGACTGAGATATTTCACTCAGCATAATGTCCTCCAGGGTCATCCATTTTGTATAATATTTTATGAGTTCCTTGTTTTTCAATGTAGCATAGTATTCCATTGTGTGAATATACCGCAGCTTCTCTATCCATTTGTTTGTTGATGGGCACTTGGGATGTTTCCAACTCTTTGCTATTGTGAACAAAGCCACAATAAACATGGTTGCGCATATATCTGCTTGAGTGGCAGTTCTGGTTTCTTTAGAGTATATTCCCAGTAGTGGAATTGCTGGGTCAAATGGTATTTCTATTTCCAACCTTTTGAGAAAGCGCCGTACTGCCTTCCATAGTGACTGCACCATTTTACATTCCCATCAACAGTGAATAAGTGTTCCAGTTTCTCTGCAACCTCACCAGCATTTGTTGTTTGTTGTTCTGTTAAATTTTGCTATTCTCACTGGGGTGAGATGATATCTCATAGTTGTTTTGATTTGCATCTATCTTAGAGCTAGTGATTTTGAACATTTTTTTTTCATGTGTTTGTTTGCCATCTGAATGTCTTCTTTGGTGAAATGTCTCCATATTGAGTACCCATTTTTTCAATTGTATTGTTTATCTTTATCTTGTTGTGGTGCTCGAGAATTTTACAAATTCCAGATATAAATCCCTTGTCGGACGTGTCATTACCAAATACTTTTTCCCAGTCTGTTCTGCATAGTGCTACTGTTGTAAAGTGAGACTGACATCGAAATTGGAGGGAAATTAAGAGAAGATAATTAATGTATTCTGCATTGAAACAGATGAGGGAGAGAACTGGTTAGGAGGAATATAAGATTAGGTGTTATTGTCATGACAAGAGTCCAGAGTGAAGGCTGCATAGTGGAGTGGACTTGGGGATGGGGAGAATTCTATAACAATGAGATAATTTTTTTTTTAATTTTTCAAAGAGAAAAGTGAGCTTGGGGGAGGTGTTGGCAGGGAGGAAAGTGTACAACAATGAATGAATGGAAATTCAAATTTCTGTAAACTTTCATTAAAATGAATTTTAAAAAGATTTTTTTTTAAAAAAAGGTAGCAGATGAAAGACATTTCCCCAATTATAGAAGCAACTAATAGATTCAGTGTTGCTTCCCTCACTTAGCACGTGTGTATTGAGTCACTCCTTTCCCTGCTCCATCAGTATCCTCTTCTACTCCCATCTACGCCCTTCAACATCTCTCTCCTCCTAACGAGCCCTTGATATGATGACTTAGGTCTCAAGCCTTCTGGGTTTCTGTGATTCTGAGTGCTTCGTGCTGCTGCTCTGATGATACCATAAGAAACCAGTATCTCTTGAGTTTAGGAATCTCTAACTCCAAATACCAGGTAGTAGTATTAGGGCATGCAGTTCAAGGCTACCAACTGGTCTGTGTGAGGAGGAAGGGCAATCTCCTCCCATGTGATCAAGTGCCTCTGAAAACCCACCAGAGGGTGAGCTATGGGTCAGTTCTGACACTGTGGTATACACAGCAGCAACAACAACACTTTTAGGGAATGCTTCCTATCTTAGACGGTTCTGAAGAAAAGTCCTTTTTTACCTTGAACTTCTGTTTCAGGACTGAATTTTTGTGGCTTATTACCTTCTCTTCCATTTGCAGCACACTGCTGTCACAAGAGGATAGTTTCCCATGAGAGGGTGATGTGTCCTCTAGATTTGGTGGATAAGTATTATTTGATCATGTTGTTTCTCCAAAACTACTTAAAAACTTGAGGCCTTCCCTCTGAACTTCTGGGCATGTAAACATACTTGTGATGAATGAGGCTAAGAATTACAGCCTCTGAAAACCTACTGGAGGGTCAGCTGTAAGTCAGTTCTGACTTGATGGCACATAACAACTCTGAAAAGTTAAAAGTGTTTATTTGCTAACCAAAAGATTGGTGGCTTGAACCTAGTAGTGGGTCCGTAAGAGAAAGATGAGTCATCCTGTTTGATAAGTATGTAGAACCTTGAACATCTTATGGAACAGTTCTACTCTCTCCTAAGGATCACAGTGAGAAAAGAGAAAAAAAAAACCACACACTGAAAAACCAAGCCCCCACACACACTCCAAAAAACCTCAAACAAAACAATAAACAAACAAACAAACAAACCACCTTAATTGCAGTGGATTTATCTGGGCAATAATCCCAGGAAGTACCAATCATAGAAGAGGCCACTAAGGAATGTGTCAACAAGCAAGAAGAAGCCCTTGAGGAAGAGTGGTTATAAAGACTTTGCTAATTGAAATGTAAGAATTGGAGGACATACAACCATTTTAGGAAGTAGCATATGATCAGGAATCAATGGTGATAAAGAAGTTCAAGCTGCATTGAAAGCATTAACAAAAAAAAAAATAATAATAAGGTTCCAGGAATTGATGGGATCCCAACTGATATGTTTCAACAAACAGATGCAGCCCTAGATGTACTTACTAAGCTATACCAAGAAATTTGGAAGACAGCTACCTGGCCAACCAACTGAAAGTGATTGATATTTGTTCCCATTCCCAAAAAGGATGATAGAATGTGGAAATTACCAAATGTCAGGGCACAGAACTGCTCTCCCCTCTTTTCCCCAGAACAGATCAAAGCTGCAGCTGCAACTCTGTTTATCTCTGTTAGAACTGCAAAACTATTTCACTTTCCCATTCCCAGGAATAACTATCCACAAGCCCTGACTTGCTCCCTTATCTTGTACCAAGCAGCTGCATATATCCTACCTTCCAATTTCTTTGTAAGACAATATAAAACTCCATTGTAACTTTAAGTGTGGGCTGATTTCTGCTTTAGAAGCAGTCTGGCAGTTTCTCCTCAATACCCTGTCTTTCTTACCCTGAATTGGGTTCTATCCTTCCTCAGAGACCTTACACCAAACACTATCCCTAATATTGCACACAAGTAAAACTTGCTGAAGATCATTAAAAATATCAGTTCTCATTGAAAGAATGTGTAGATATTCACACTGGATTTAGAAGAAACCATGGCAAGGGGGGATATCATTGCTGATGTCACATGGATTTTGGCTGAAAGTAGTCGTTATTAGGTTAACAAGTATAATTTCTAGTGACCCTATGCACTTTAGAACTGAACTCTGTCCTATCGTGTGCCATCCTCATCATCTCTGCCACACTGGAGCCGTTGTTATAGTCAGTGCTAATCCATTCCATTTAAGGTCTTCTCCTCCTTCATTAACTCTCCACCTTTCTGAATATGATTTCCAAGGACTATCTGTCCCCTTCTAACAACATGCACAAAGTATATGAAATTAACTTTCACCATCCTTCTTTCAAAGAAACATCCTGGCTGCACTCTCTCCAAAACGTATTTGTTCATTCTTTTGGCAGTCCATGAGCTAGTACTGCTATTCTCCAGCACCACAACTCAAAGACATTGATTCTTCTTCTGTTGTCTTTATTCACTGTCCAACACTCAGATACATAGCAAGAATTGAAGACCATGGCTTGGATGGGTGCAACTTAGTCTTTAAACAGGCAACCTTGCTCTTCAGCACTTTGGAGAAGTCCTTGACTGCAGACTTTCCCAAGGCAACATGTCTTTTGATTTCCTAATTACTGGTGCCAAGGTTGTTGATTGTGGATTCAAGTAATACAAAAGAATTAACTTTTTCTCTCTTTTCTGTTTTTCATAATATTGCCTATTGGCTCAGTGGTGAGGATTTTTGTTTTCTCAGTGTTGAGATGTAATCCATGTGAAAGTGTATAGTTCTTAATCTTTTGCAACAAGTGTTTAAAATCCTCACTTTCAGCAAGTAAAATTGTGTCATCTGCATAACATGGATTTTTGATGAGACTTCCTCCAGTCCTGATGTCATGTTCTCTTCATAAAGTCCAGCTTCTCTGATGATTTGTTCTACAGAGAAATTAAACAAATATGGAGCAAGGATAGAACATCTGAAGCACATCTTCCTTGATTTTAAATCTTGCAGCATTCCCTTACTCTGTCCAGACAGCCACATCCTGATCTAGATAAAGGTTTCACATGAGCAAAATTAAATGTTCTGGGTTTTTAATTCTTCTCAATATTATCCACAATTCTTTATGAGCCACACAGACAAAAATACCTTTTTATAGCTGTCTGGCATAAGCAATGATATCCCTGGTGCCATTACTGTTGTTGTTAGGTGCCATCAAGTCAAGTACGACTAAAAGCGACCCAGTGAACAGCTGCTCTGAATACTATCCTATCTCATGCCATCCTCACAATCTCTGACACACTCAAACTCATTGCTGCAGTCACCGTGTCAATCCACCTGTTTGAGGTCTTCCTTGCCTTTGCTCCTCTCCACATTCCCAAGCACAATGTCCCTTTCCAAAAAA
>NW_006399755.1:2278125-2288022 GCF_000299155.1 Elephantulus edwardii
CCTTGTTTAGTTTTCACAGCTGATAATGAGCTTCTCTAACTATTCCTTCCACAGATAATTGATCTGATTCCTGTGTAGACCAGCATTAGAGGACCATGTGTATAGTCTGTGTTTATGTTTCTTATAAAAAGTTTTTAAAAGGAATAAATCATTGATGGTACAAAATTCTATTGTTCTGTCTACAGCCTTATGTCACCAAGACCATGTTTCCCAACTATTGATCTTTCTTTTTTGTTTCCAACTTTTGCATTTCAGTCACGCAACATTATTAATGTGTCTTATTTGCACGTTTGATCCATTTCTGACTGCAAAAGTTTGTAAGAAATCGTGTCTTTTCTCCTCTTTGGCTCTGCTTGTTTGTACATGTATTTGAATTATAGTGGTTTTAACAGGTAAACGTATGGATATCATCCTATTATCCACATTAAATTTCGAGATGGATCTAGAAATGGTCTTTTTGACTATCGACACAATCCCACTTTTCTCACCTTTTAATTTTCATTTCCAGCATAGTAGATCATATGATTATTTGACTCAAAATGTCCCAAGCCAATTCATTTCGTTATCACTTTACTTCCCAGTGATGCTGGCACGCTCGGCAGGTCTTCTAGGCTGCTGGACAGATCCTCAGGGCTGGTGGGCAGAGGGCCCTGAGGGCAGGGCTCTGGTTATAAGTTGCCCAAGAGGATATTGTTCATCTTTCTCCTGAGAAGCCACTGGTGGATTTGAACCACCATAGAGGCACCACATTTGGGTTAGCAGTTTGACTCTAATGGACTATTCCAACAGAGCTCCCTAAACATAGGGAAGCCCTTAGAAAACACTGCAGCTTAATAGTCTTCTGAATTGCATAGGCAGCCTTCTAGGCAAGTTTTACCTCCAAGGTTATAATACTTTTAGGTGTTTTAGAATTTGATATGTTATTGAAGATTAGTTGCCCCAGTAACCAGGCAGTACTTCTGTTACTTAGTGGGCAAGATTTACAAATTCCTGACTAACTGACTTATACAACAACATAGATCCTGAGGCTCTGCATACCTTTCCCCTTCGCACATTCTTATACCTGGAAAACCTGATAATCAATATCCAAGTTTACACCTAACTTCATTTCACATATAAATTGAAGTCTTTTGGGGGGGTTTGTTTGAATACAGATCTATGTTCTGATGTTATTCATGGTATTTTCTTTCTCTTTTTTTTTTTTTAACTGGCGTGAGAAGTTTTATTATGAATCAGTGAAGAATGTTATTTTTTCTGTATTCCTTAATGAAATCATGTCAATAGACTTAATATGCTTAAATATATGAAAGATTTTTTTATCTTTAAAACAAAAGTTTATTTTAATTGTGATTTTAATGAACGTTTATAGAGAAGTTAGATTCTCATTCATTCATTGTTACATATTCCACTCCTTCTCCCTCCCCCAGTTCATTTTTCTTAAATTAACTCATTATTGCACAATTATCCACCTCCCCCACCCCCAGTCCCCTTTTCAGTGATATACCTTCCATTCTGGGCTATTGCCACACATTTAATGCTTAAACATTCATTCATTCTAGATAGTTCTTCTTTCATCTGTTTCAATGCATTATTTATTCACTCTCATCCCACTCTCCTCCCAACACCCCCATGTCAGACCTGCTTCAGAAAAGTGGTGCCAGGCATTATTTGTCTTTTCGTAACTGAGATATATCACTTGGCATGATGTGCTTGAGGGTCCCCCATGTTCTGTAATGTTTTATGAGTTCATTGTTGTGTTGCATAGTATTCCACCATATAAATACAGTTTTTCTATCCATTCATTTGTTGCTGCACACTTGGGTTGCTTTCATCTCTTTGACATTGCAAATGATACAGTGATAAACATGGGTGTGCACATGGCAGTTATAGTTTCTTTAGGGTATATTCCCAGTAGTGGCATTGCTGGGTCAAATGGTATTTCTATTTCCAACTTTTTGAGAAAGCGCCAAGCTGCCTTCCTTAGTGGTTGTTATGGCATTTTCGAAGGCTTGTTATGTCATAAGTGGATAACCAATCCTGCTTCTTAGTTTGCCTTTGTCTAAAGCTCAAGTAAAACCTGCCCACGAAGTGGCGACAGTGCTGATATTTGAAACACCAACAGGACAGCTGGTATTTCATGGCATATTGCAGTAATCTGCAAGCCATCAAAGCATAGCTTTGTCTGACAGACTCTTTTTTCCCCGAGACTAACAAATTTTGCCTTATATACTTTGGACGTATTGCCAAGAGGCGCCAGTCCTTGGAAAAAATATATACTAAGATACTAAAAGTTAGAGGAAAAAAAGGAAAGATCCTCAACAAGATCGATTGACACAGTGACTGAGTTTGAGCTTGGTGGACATTGTCAGGATGGCACAGGACAGGGCAAGGTTTTTATCTGTTATATGGTCAGGACAAGCACTAATCCACTCCACCACCACCAACAATCAAAACAAATTTTCCAGGAACACAATTATCTTTTAAATCAAGGGAAGACTATCTTTTGTTTTGTTTAGACTTTACTAAGATTTGCATAAGAGCTTAGAAAACCGTTGTCAGCTGGTTTTCAAATTCAACACACCTGAGTCAGTTAGCTTTGTAGCTACCATAATTGAATACTTTCACGAAGAGATGAAACCATGTGGCTGCTTCATTAAGTCCTTTGGGTATTTGTTTTTTGAACATTTGATACATATCTGAAAATATTTATTATTATAGATTTCTTCCCTTTTAGTTCTCTCCTAAATTAGACTTAGAACTAATTATATACTTTCTCTAAAAAATTTGTGTGTGCAGGAAAATTGTATTTTCTATTAATTATATGAAATTGTATATTTCCTGTGAATGTAGAAAAAGAAAAGCTATTAAATTTTTTTTTTTTAATAGAAACAGGTAGTTCAGTCTGGTAGGGCTGAGAAAACATTTTTTTTTCTATTTATCAGATAAACAGCAAGAAAAGCAAAATTAATTCCAGGCAACATCTGCTGGTCAGGACCGGTTAAGACTATATCATTTTATTCTTCTTTGCCCTGCACTATACTGATCAGTCCTGGAATTTCCTTTCAGATTTTGGTGTGCAAACTTCCAAAAACCAAAAGAAATGTGTTTTGGAAGATGTGCAACCAGAGTGATTCTTAGAAGTAAGGATGCTGAGATTTCATCTCATGTACTCTAGGTATGCTAACAGAACGGGCCAGTCCCAGGAGAAAGGCATTGTGATTCAAGAAGGCTATCACGGAGATATATTGATACAGTGGCCACAATAGCGGGATTAAGCATAGTTGAGATTGTGAGAATTGCACAGGATCAAGCAGTATTCTTTTATTATGTGGTAGGCAGAGTTGCTATGAATCAGTTTATTCCATGGCACCTAAAAGAAGCAATAACATCAACAATCCTGAGAGATCTAGGCTAAAGAGATCCAGGCCATAGTCTTCACAATTAATTGCTATGCATCAGAAGCCTGGACAATGACTGGAGATTATAGAAGGATTGATGTCTTTGAACTGTGGTGCTGAAGAAGAGTATTGAATATACCATGGACTGCTAGGAGAACAAACAGTTTCATCCTAGAGAGGGTGAAACTAGGCTGTTCCTTGGAGATAAGGATTCTGAACTTTTGTCTGACATACTTTGGACATGTTGTAAGGAAGGACCAGTCCTTGGAGAGGGATGTATGTCATGCTTGGGAGGATGTAGTGACAGCGCAAGAAAGGAAGCCACTGGATGAGATGGATTGATTCAGTGACTGGGGTAATAGGGTTAGGTGTATCAGAGACAAGAAGGTTGGCTCAGGATAGGACAGGGGTCAGAGCTGTGGTACATAGGTTGCTATGAGTAGCAAGTAACTTAATGGCACACAACAACAACAACTGAAAGATTAAGTTAGTACTGTATATGAAAACTTTTTTTCTAAAGGTGTTTGAAGGAATTGGAGGGACTCTGAAGGGAGGAATAGCTGAGTCTTCATCTCATTGTCATCCTTTGAGGCAGTTCCAACTCATAGGAACCTTTCATCAGGTTTACAAGACTGTTATAAACGGAGGGGACCGTTCTTTATCTCTTGTGGAGCTGCTGGTACTTTTGTGACAGAAACACAACTGAAGTCAGATTGTACCATTAGAGTTCCTTAAAAGTTGAAAGAGAGGCTCAAAATCCTGTTACTTCATTTTTGAAAGGTTGATATGGAGCAAACTGGTTCTGAGTAGGAGAGAGGGAGGGTAAGAGAAAGCTAGGATTAGCCAATAGTCTTATAATAAAAAGAAATGTTTTGAAAACATTAGGATGTAAGTATGGAATTTTTTAAGCCCCCCTTTCCCTACACGAGTAATTTTCTGGAAGTTAGTATCCTGTTCTATTTCATTCTTCTAATTATCCAGGAATGGAGTCCTTATAGAACTCTGGTTTTTATTCTGCCATTTGCATCTTGCTCCCACCAGATGTCACTGTAGAAAACTTTTCAGCAGAGTGAAAAAAAGTGCTGCAGGCCAGCTGTGAAGATGATGGTAATAATTTCCATGGTTCTTTGAGGAAGCAACACCTTAAGTCTCAAATTTGTTCAAATAGATGTCACCTTTTGGCTCTAAAGTCTGTGATTCTTAATATTTGTGTTTGTTTTTTTTAATTCTTATTTCATACAAAATTTCTTTACAAAGTTTGTATATATTGTTTTTCACACAGGACCTTTCCCTTTTCCTTTACTAATCCCTCCCTCCACCCATCAAATTGTGTGACCCTTTATTTAAACTCCCCTCCCCACCTTGGATTCTCATACATGCTCTACAATAATAATCCTATGCAGTATTTGTCTTTATGAGACTGAGTTCACTCGGCATAATGTTCTCCAGTCCTTTCTAAGTTAGGTAGTAATTTACAAAATTATTGCTACTGTGTGCTGTGTTGTATTCCATCATGTGACTGTACCATAATTTCTTAATATTTGCTTTTTAAACTTAGACACACAACCACTTCTCAAGTAACAATGAGAATCACATTTGCATTGTGAATCTGGTGCCTGACTCCTCCTGGCCTAAACTTCTACTACCACCTGATGTTTGTTTTTAGATTCATGGTAGGATTTTCGCTTGAGCTCTCAAATTATTATGTCATTTCCCCTCTTCCTTAGATCATGTTTATCTTTCCTTCTGTGGTTTCCAGGTCATTTCTAACTCTTGCTAATAACTATCAGTTTCTCACACATCAAGAGAATTATTTCATTATTATGTTGTTTCTGTTGTTGGTAGTTGCCATCCACTCAGATCAGACTGATTGAGCCCGCATGCACAATAGAATAAAATATTGCCCCATTTTGTTTGTCCTCATAATCTCTACTCTGCTCAAATCCATTGTTGAAATCATGAATCAACTCATCTCTCTGAAGATCTTCCTCTCCTTCACTGACCCTCCATTTTTCCAAGCATAATGACTTTTTCCAAGGTCTGACCCCTCCTGATAACATGCTTAAAGGATGGAAGACCAAAGCTGCAACGTCTCTGCCTCTAAGGAGCATCCTGGCACTTCTTCCAAGACAAATTTGGGGGGTTTTGGGTTTTGGGGTTTTTTTGGCAATTCAGGTATGGTCAATATTCTTCACCAACAAGATATCAATCTTTTTTGTTATTCCTTATTATTCACTGTCCAAGTTTCACATACATATGAAGCAATTGAAAATACTATGGTAAAAAAAAAAAAAAGAAAATTCTATGGTGTATGGATGGCAGGGACATTTGTGAAGTGTTCCATAGTAATTACACCCGTGATACACATCACCTCTAATAGGCACCAACTACAGTTGTTTTAAAGAGGGAATATGTTTTATCTTAACATGAGAAAATGTCTAAAGTCTATAAGTCTCTATCTCCTCAAGACATAATGTATTCCTTATTTCTTAATACTCTATACAAGTAATCTTAGACTTTCACTGTGGTTTCCTTCTGACAACCTCCCTTTAAGTGAGTTCTGACATAAATAAAATATCATGTTTTTGTTTTTATAATATCATTCATTTTGTTATTTATATTTTTAAGTCTGATCTTTGAACATCTGTAAATAAACAGCATTGTTTTTGATGTGGTGCTGGAAGGTGCCATCAAGTCAACCAGGAGTCATATTGACCATAGATCTGAACTGTGTCCTCTCCTGAGCCATCATCACCATCTCGGATATGCTCAAACCCATTACAGTCACTGTGTCAATTGACCCTGTTGTGGGTCTTCCTTTCTTTCTCTGACCCTCCACCTTTCCCAGCATGATGTATTACTTCCAAAGAGTGGATTCTATTGACAACAGGCCCAAAGTATATGAGACAGAGTTTCACCATCCTTTCCTCTAAGGAGCACACTAGTTGCACTTTCTCCAAGAGAGACTTGTTCTGTTGGCAGTCCATGGAATATTTGGTATTCTTTTCTAACACAATAACTCAAAGGCTTCAATTCTTCTGTAATCCTTAGTCATTGTCCAACTTTCAGATGCATAGCAAGTAACTGAAAAGACCATGGCTTGAATCATGGGCACCTTAGTCTTTAAACTGATGTCATTGCTCTTTAGTGCTTTGGAGAGGTTATTGGAAACAGATTTCCCTGAAACACCAAAGCTTTTGATTTCTTGGATGCTGTTACCATCGGTGTTGACTATAGAAAAAATAAAGCCAACCACCAAAACAAACCCAAAGACCAGATGATGGATGGTCACAGATTCACTTAATGATAACTTGAATACCTTGTAGATTGGGGACTATCTTCTACTCAAAATACTCAAAAGAGGTTAACTAACTGAGCACTATTTGGACCAATATGACAACAGGTGTTGAGGACAGATGCATCAAAATAGTAGGACTCAGAGATCACAATGCTTGCCCAGTCCTCTAAATGTGCCTACTATCAGAGTTTTCCCTCTTTTGTTGAAACTAATGAGTCACGATTGGAGTAATGTTTTTCTGTGACTCCAAAACCATTTTGCTTAATGAGGTACTAAGTCTTTATAATTAGGCCCAGAAGGAAAGGAGGACGTGGCCCTTAAGAGCAATAATTATTTCAGTTATTTATGGTAATAAAAAATTGAAAATAAGAATTCTTCCTCAGAATGCGACTATTTATTCTTTTACATATTGCCTAACAGGCAATTACCCTATTAAGGCAGCATTTTGTTGCTAAAGACATTAATTGAAATGTAAATTAAATGTAAATCAGCTAATTAAATTGATATGTAATGAACTTGTCAGGCAGGCCTCTGATCAGATACATTTCACTAATAAACAAGCATTCCAGAGCCCAACATGCAGCTGGGGCCATGGGTACCTAAGCCATTCCCCACCAGACATCCTGTGAGGAAGGGAGGATTTACATTACCGAACACCACTGGAAGAAAGGGCCCTTGGGGAATATGCTTATCTTATGATGCCTTTCATTTTTGTTGTTTCAGATAGGATGTTTACAGTTAGATAAAACAAAAAATTAAACTCAAAGTGGGTCATGTAATTGGAACACACAGAAGATGAGCTTCAGAGGGGTTCCATCAGGGAGGTAGATTCATTTTTCCATGAATCTCTCATCTTTAGTTTGATGCATCCATCAGTGAAGTTTCCCCAGAGGACCAGTAAAACATACGCAGATGTTTGTATGTGCCTAGTGTTGGAGTCTGAATAATTGGGTAAGTCAGGCATTGAAGAAGCCTGTTGAGGTGAATGACAATGAGGTAAGAGAGGCCTGAGGATTCATATGAGCTAATCAAGGGTGAAGAACAAGAAAAGTGACTGAGACTATGCACTACCCAGTCATGTTGTTGTTGTCGCCATCAAGTAAGTCAGGGAGTTAATAGTATTCGACCTAGATGTCTCAGTCTAGACATGCACAGAAGAGGCTGTGAGCCACCCCCCATGCCATGCCCCCCCCCAATGCCCATCCCCAGAACCTGCTTTATGTTTTAGATATTTGAATGACGGCAAGGAAGAGGGACTAAAACTGACCATCATCCCATTAGCCCAGACTAAAGCCTGGAAACATACCAAAATGAAGAGCCAGTTATACTAACACATGACTCACATGACTCCAGGTCTTTTCTTCACCTTTTTACTTCTGGAAGACTGAACTGTCTCACTCTATCTTTTCTAATAAATCTGTCTTTACTTTCACCACATTCTCCTTGCCTTTCCTCTCAACTGAATTTTCTAATCAAGGCACAACCTATACCAGGATTGTTTATAAGCAAAACTAGGCCTAAACTAGGGGATCTAGCCATAGCTGAACTTTCTGTTATCTCTCACCATGTTCAATCCTTTGTCTGGGAAAGGGAGGATGAATGAACCAGGATATTTACTGTACCTAAAATCTAGGTGGTGTCAACAGGGAAGTGCTCCAATGCTAATGGAAAGGTTGAAGGCTGGCATTCTCCAAGAGTTGCTTCAAAATGAATATCTGGAGATCTACTTTAGAAAAATCACAGACAATAAAAACTCAATGGGGTGCAGTTTTACAGTGAAACACATGGGGTCGCCACAAGTTAGAATTGACTTGCTAGCAGTTAGTTTTGGGTAGAGGGAGTTCTGATGGCATAGCATGCTAGATTTTCCTGGTGGTTTGGATTAGCATTTCCCTGTTTACAAATGAAGTAGAAAACCTTTCTGCAATTGAAAGTTTTGGTGCTTAGATTTCCTTCTCTGTCAAATGTGCACCGATCTACTGGATCTATCAGATGCTTTTCATCAACACCTTCAGATTTACCTTTTTCATCCTGCTCAGATGGAGTACAGCAACAGATTCCCTAACTCTTTAATGAGAACAGTAAGAAATGGGAGGTATGGTATTTAGTCTCCTACTTCCTTGCCTGCAGTCACCAGGGTCCTGAATGCATCCTTTGACCAAGTAGGTAGCTCTATCTAATGCAGCCTTTGACCAAGTAGGTAGCTCTATCTAACAGTTCTTTCTATTTCTGGGTACTGGTACTTCTCCTTGTCCTTTCAGAGCTAGGAGGGCTTATCTTGTTGTCTCCATAAATCTTATCTTGAACTTTGTAATTTATATATTTAACTACAACCAACCAATTATCTGTTTTCAGGATCTATCCCTTTGTCCTCTATGTTTCATAGAAGTTGGTAATTAAATTCAGGGTATAGTCAGATTTCATATTCCTATATATATTTCAAAATAGTGATGGCGTTTTCTTTCAACATAAGGCACATTTGTCAAGTTTCTTCTTTTTTGTGTGTATGATATTAACACATACCGATGATCAAAGCTTAGATCCATTAACTCATAAAGATTGAAAAATGGTGATATTTTTATCCCACCACTTCTTCATTTATTAGCTAGAAAATGTCTATAGGCACTTCCTCTCATCTGCTCTTTCCTGTTCACACAAGGAAGACAAAATAGACGTTTTATTTCTTTCATTTACCAGTTTTCAAGATAATGAGTTTTCCAAGATAATGAGGTTTCTATTTATTCTACAAAAGTGAATTATTAGTTTTTCCCTAATAATGGCTTTAAACACATTTAGTGTTTTCAACTCCTTTTCAATTAGTTTTTATCTTTATTGAAATTGAAATAGTCTCTTTTCTTTGCTACTGGGAAAGACATAAATTGACTTCTGAGTCCTTTTGATTCAATCCTATTAGGCTTTGGTAGCTTTCTTGTTACCCATAGGATGGGTTCCAGGCTCTTCTAGTACATTTCCTACTCCAGGCATAGTTGTTGTCGTTATGTACTGTCAAGTCGCTTGCGACTCATAGCGACCCTGTGTACAACAGCCCTAAACTCCGCTCTGTCCTGTGCCGATCGCACCATCTCTGATACTCCCATCCCAATTATCCCAGTCACTGAATCATTCCACCTCATAGAGGGCCTTCCTCTCCTGCGCTGTCCCTCCACCCTCCCAAGCATGATGTCCCTCTCAAAGGACCTG
>NW_006399755.1:2288897-2352963 GCF_000299155.1 Elephantulus edwardii
TGCATAGTCAATGAAACACAGATAGACATTCCTCTGATATTCCCTGCTTTCAGCCAAGATCCATCTAACATCAGCTACAATATCTCTAGTACCACAACATAGTATCAATCTTTTTTACTGAGAAGCCCTTTTTAGTTGGGAAGAGTATTTCACAGTCATGATATAGGACTGCAAATCTTGAAAATATGAAGTATAATTTCTTAGAATTTTTTTCTTTTTTAGATTTTAATGAAAGTTTATAAAGAACTTGGTTTCCATTCATTCACTGTTGCACAGTTTCCTCTCTGTCTCCCTTTCCCCCAGTTCACTTTTTTCTTTGGAAAAAAAGTTCTTTCATTTTTATACTGTATCCCCTCTCCCTCCAACCATTTTACTATGCAACTCATGTTCTGGACTCTTGTCATGCCAATGATACCTAATTATAAGTTCCTTTTATAAAGTTCTCTCCTGCATTTGTTTCAATTCCACATCATTATTTTTAGTTTCTCCTCAACTCCCATATCAGTCCTGTTCTATAACAGGGCATTATACAGTATTTGTCCTTTTGTGACTGAGATATTTCACTCAGCATAATGTCCTCCAGGGTCACTCATTTTGTATAATATTTCATGAGTTCTTTGTTTTTCAATGCTGCATAATATTCCATTGTGTGATTATACCGCAGCTCCTCGATCCATTCGTTTGTTGATGTGCACTTGCGTTGTTTCCAACTCTTTATTATTGTGAACAAAACAGCAATAAACATGGTTCTGCATATATCTGCTTGGGTGTCTTATCCACTAATTATGTCATCTGCATCTAAGGGTACATATAGATTACATTGTGGTTTTCCATTAATATCTGGATCACTAAAAATGTTTTTATTAGCTGTTCTCTTGGTAGTCCATGGTATGTTCAACACTCTTCTCCAGCACCACAATTCAAAGGCATTAATATTTCTTCTGTCATCTTTAGTAGTCGTCCAGCTTTCAGGTCCATAACAAGTAATTAAGTAATTAAGAAGACCATGGCTTGGATGAAGCACATCTTGGTCTCTAGACTGCTATCATTGCTCTTTAGCACTCTGGAGAGGTCCCTTGCGGCAGACTTTCACAAAGCAAACAAACTGTCTTTCTGACTGCTGTTGCCAAAAGTGATGATTGTGGACCTGAGCAAGAGGAAATCACTAATACCTTCAATCTCTTTCTCATCTATTATAATGTTGTCAATACCTATAACATCTAAAATACTGATATTCTTAGGTGTGTTGAACTAGGATGGAAAATAATTGGAATGAGATGTGTAAGCCTGTATAAAAATCTGTAGCACTTGAAAACTGTGATTATGAGGGCTCTGAATTTGTTTCATTGTTGATAAATGCCATTAAAGTGACTACTGAAAGCATGGTATAAAAGTCAGATGATTTCCAAGAAATATTTAAAGGTAACCTCATTTCCTGCAACATTAGGGTATACTGTGCTAACAAAAGAGCACTTATTATGAAGGGCCCAGAGTTAAGGAGAAGGTAAAATTTATAGCCCTGGATAATTGTTGTTGTTGCTGTTATGTGCAGTCAAGTCCTTTGCGACTCATAGCGACCCTATGTACAACAGCCCTAAACCCTGCTCTATCCTGTGCCAATCGCACTGTCTCTGACACACCCATCCCGATTACCTCAGTCACTGAATCAATCCACCTCATAGAGTGTCTTCCCCTCCTGCACTGTCCCTCTACCCTACCAAGCATGATGTCCCTCTCCAAGGACCTGTCTCTCCTTACAACATGCCCAAAAACACAGGAGCCCTGAGTTGAAGATATAGGGACATTTAACTAGGAATGTTTAAAAACCTGGAGCCTCTAAAATTCCTTGAATACTCTAGGTTGACACTGTGGCTTATTTTCCCTTGCTAGAGATAGCAATTGCCCCTTATCTAGAAACCATAAACAGATATCACCAGAGGTAGGTGCTGAGTATCCTCTCAAGAACTTCCCATTACTTCTAGACTAATAACTAGGATTAATCCTTAGTTATAGTCTGACTGGAGGATTGGGGTTTCAGAAACCTTGAAAATTCTCTTTTCTGGCATTCATTAGCCACCATTGTGGATGCATGGTCTTTAGCATGGTCTCTAGCTAACTTAACTGCAGACACATAGTCTTGTAAATCATCAACAGCTGTGGGACCAACATAAGAGAGTGGTTCCCACACTGTGAGAGGCAGTGACAATAGTGGTGGAGAGATTGTGAAGCCACTGTGAAAGACTATGGGAGATGGTGAAGAGACTGTGGCACTTCTATGAAGAGACTTTGGCAAAAAGAGGAACCATGGAGTTAAAGGCCACAGTTAAAGGTGTTACTTGCTGGATGGTTGAAGGAAAAACTGACTTATAACTGTGCTGAGATAAAGTCTGCTGGATGATTAAGGAAACCAGAGGCTTCTTGTATTTGTGCTGTTGAACTGAACCTAGACTTTCTCTAATTGAAGAACTGTACCTTATTAATCTGGTTTGGGACTGCTGGACTAAACCTGGACTTGTATTGGTAATATTCTTTGCCTCCCCCACTCTCCAACCTATTTCCTTACCAAACACCACACCTGTGAATAAAGTCTGAAATCAATGATTCATAGGAAAAGGTGCAGGAGCACGTGGGGTGACACGTCCGACAATGTAATTATTTGTTTAGTACTATGGATACTATTGATGGGTACAGTTTTCCTTTATGAAGTGGGCAGAAGTCAGACCCAGCGTATCTCACATTGCATCTGCTTCTTATACAAGAATATACCTTTCCTTCTTTGTGTGCAAAAGAAGATGAATATCTTGTTAATATGTACCAAATAACACTGGAAATACATATCTGATAACGTATCTTGAAAGGTTAATATTGTAGAGACAAGCGAGGGTGATAGTTTAAAATAAGATTAGACATGAGGTGCATTCGCCTATAACTTGAGATTTATCATTGGCAAATACACCTGAAGCTAGTTCTAATATATTTCTAGTTCCCTAATATTGACCAGAATATAACGGCTTAGGAGAAATGATCACATGATGAAAAGTTAATAGCAGTATCTTGGGAAAATACTAAAGAAGGATCAAAAATAGCAAAGGGGTTATCATTGCTGACTATGTTCCCTTTGGGGGTCCAGTGGACAACTTTCTCTAATGCAATAAGAAATGTGCAGACAAAGGGACCCCAGAATACTAAGCAGATCTCTGTTTTATGAGATAGTAACAGTGAGCACTAATACAAAACTGGGTCGCTAATGTCAGTGTTGTTGTATACTGTTGAGCAGGAACTGACCCATAGCTGACTGTCCAGTGGGTTTTCAGAGGCAATAGGTTATTTCCCATCTTTTTCTCATGAAGCAGCTGGTGGATTTGAACCACATATTTTTGCATTGACCTTCATCACTAAACCATGAGAGCTTCCTAACGTCTTTCAGACTTTTGTTTTACCCCCCACAGGTGGTATGGTGTTTTGCAAGGTGGACCTCACTCTACTGCAAAGCTTCTCTCTTTTTTGCCCCCCTTGTTGTGTACCATCAGATCAGATTTAACTGGCACAAGAGGAGATTTCCCCTCCTTTTCCAGAAGACCATCTGGTAGATTCGAGCCATGTGCCTTCAGGATTGCAGCATAGCTTCTTGCCATTAGGCCACCAGAGCTTCCTTGAGTATTTCCAAATGTCATGGAGAATGACAGAATTGTAGAATAGCAGAGGCCAGATTTAACACTTAATAATGTAAAGGGGAGGGAGATATCACTATATAAGTGGCAAGAAATCCACCATGATGATTACATGACCTTGACTAAGAGGGATCTATGAAAATATTGTGAAATAGGTAGATAATGAGGGTATTTCTTGACTTAGCAAAAAATCATGCAGAGTTGGTAAGAAAAAAACCAATGCCAGTTGCCAGAAGAAAATTATCTCTTATCTTGCCCTTGAGGCAATTTTAAAACTTAGAGATCATTGATTGAAGGGTAGTCAGATCCCCTTCAGGAAGAATGCCACAGTACCACAACATGTATAGACAATAGTCCCCACCTCCCAAGCATCGCCCAAAAAGGGACCTGTGGACATTTTCCACGATACTGAATATTGTGGGGTAAAGCATACTCAGATCTTTCAATGACTGCTAAATATAGCAACTGAGCTACTATAGTTCTCATTGTGGTGGTGTACCATGGAATCAGAATCCATAACTGACCCTCCTGCGGGTTTTCAGAGACTATAAATCACACAGGAGGAGATTACTCATCTTTCTCCCACAGAGAGCTGTAGACAGATTTGAACGACATGACTATATCTTGACAGTGCTACTCCTTACCAGAGCTCCCTCTGGTTCTAGGAAACCCCCGACACCAACATAGCTTCTTTCTTAGAGTGGATTTTTTTTTAGAGGCTCAACTATGTCATTTATTGTTCTTAAGTCCTGGACCAAATTCCATCTACAACTGGGTTGTTTTACAACTCGGAAGTCCGCAGGCAAGGCAGAGGTGAAGTAAGGAACTGCTTGTGAGGTTTTCCGTCAATTCCAACAACTAAGAAATAATGAGAAGAGTTGGGACCTCAGAAGGCTTTTAGGACTAAATAGTAGGTTCTTGTGTCCAGGAGAAAACGAATATACATACCAGTAATGTTAATGCTCACCCATAGCTCTTCTGGGAGGATCTAAATCATTGAAGCGTCCTCTTTTGTTTCCAGCTGGGAGCTGGGGCCTTTCAGTCCTGTCAGACACGAATTTAATCTTGGTCCATGGCCACCAGAGAATAGATCTAATTTGGTCACTTTCCTGAAAATAGCTCTAATTTGGTCACTTTCCTGATCCTGAAGTACATAATTGACATGGATATTCTCAGTATCCAGCAGAAATCTCCTGTTTGTTTCCCAATACATGAAGCAAGAGTCATTTCTGGTAGGAAGGAGCAAGTGGATGCCCTTTTAAGGTATAATTTTAACTATACCTCAACTGAGCAAAATACTAAATCAAAATCAAGGCAAAATCCTCATGGAACAGTACATATGAAAACATGTAGGTCTAATGCCCTCTATTGTATTCCCATTTAATGTATCATTCTGGCACATGAAGAAAATCAGATCATTACAGTGGATAATAGTGGATTAGTATAAACACAACTGAGTGGTAGCCTAATTGCAACAATTATATGATGCACAGATTGTATATACACACATAATATGTTTACTAGAACACATCAAAACACTCTGTGATATTTGTCCAAGTTTGCAAAGTGAACTCAAACATATCAATAATCATGAAGATGATGCAGATTGACAATATTTTGTTTTGTGATTGGATGGGAACCAATAATAGTTGACCTGATATATGTGTTATTCTATTAATCACCATCAGAAAAATAGAACCAGACACAAGTTCATTCACTTAGGATAGCAATACAGAATCAATCTTGTCCCTGAACTACATTATCGCTGTCATAATAGAGTTTGAAGAGAATTTTATTGCTTGGACAGTCATAGGACAACATACTTATTCAATGCATTGGTTATCTCATGGCAGTCAAACCTAAAAAAGCAAGAAGCCTCAAATAATTTGAGGCAGGTATTTGTGAGCTAGAGTACGTCAGGTAGCCACAGTGTCGTGACAAAAGCCCACCAGGTAGTCATCATCAATTATCACTGGGTGTTTAGGAGAGGTTATCCTTACACATATAATATTTTGTAGCTGAATAACTTTTACGGTTATAGAGGCAATGCCATGGTTCATACATCTTGGGTCTGAAGCCAGACTAACATAAGTTTAATTTCTAACCATTTATTTATAACGTACACCTGGGAATATCACTATTCTTATGTCTCTAGAATGGAAACTTCCTTTCTGAATTGTTTCAAAGATTAAGAACATATGTTAATCCTCTGGCTCTGGTAGTAATGGATGGTGCCATCATTCATTGTGAAGGCGAATTTAATTACAGCAGCAGTATCCAGAAGTAAATTAATTTTACAAACTCAAATCTTTGGAATATTAATTCTATACTGCAAAAACACCAAGATAATTATTGATGATCAACATCCACTAAGATAAAGGCAGAGGCAGAAACCTTGCTATTAATAGCCAACACATAAGAAACTATTTCACACTTACTTTCCAGTGGTTAGGACAGCTTGAAAACATTTATAGCTGAGGAGCGTGCATAGCAGATTTACAGAATAAATATGGATTTTTGAAGTCAAACAAACCAGGATTTGAATCTGCACTTCCCCTTATCCTTACCTCAAAGTGTGGACTTAAGTCGAGTGGGAGGGCTACTCCGATGTTGGCTTCCCATCTGGAACCTGGTTGGCATGAGCAGTAGACACCTGCTCCTTAAGGATCCACATATTTAATAAATGTGTCGATTGGCATCTTTGTCATTTTTATTTTAATGCAGTTCGTCAGGAGTTTAGCATTGAGGAGCCCTTGAGTTTTAAGCTTATGGAGCAATTAAACCTTCTCCTGGGGGAATCCAGACTTAGAGACTGTCAGTGCATAGAGATTAGTAATTGTGAATTTGTCGCCTTCTTGCCAGAAAAATGGATCACGCTAAAGATCATCAAGGACTTACACTGTATTTCAATGAGTCATGTGTGCATTGCATACTATGTAATTAATCTAGAAAGATACCCACCTAATAAATTCAGGGAACTGCTCCATCTTCTATTAATTTCTTTTAATAAGCTATCATCAAGGGAAGAACTGAATGACTGCCTAATGTGATTCTACCTACCTGATGGGAATGATCAGCAATGCTGAAAGGCAATGGCCTTGCCGTATCCAAAGTGCTGACAATCTATTTGCTAGAAACTTTATTTGTCACTATCCTTCTGTCACCAAGGCATTAATTATTCCCATAATATATGTGAAAAACAAGTTTTATGGTTGATGGCCCGAGGTCATATAATGGCCACGAAGGACACTCAGCTGAATCTGACAGACACCAGAGTCCCCAATCTTGCATCTGTACAACAGATCTCTCTACCCAAGTCTTTTACAACATCTAGTCAGGCTCCTAAGTTTTCCTTCTTACCAAAGCAATTTATAATACATACCCTTGATGTCAGGGGTGTGCCTTCACGTGGGGTCATGAGCGTCCATAGCAGACCTGTGGAGTCAAGGTGTGCTGAATAATACAAAAGTCTATTTATTACTCACTGCTAGCAAACACTTAAGATAAAACATTACTTTATTTTTCTGTCTGGCAGCTCAAGATGCTCCAGGAAGTCTATTACACAATGATGTTAATTAGGTCTGCAGCACTGCACTTCTTGTATGCAAGGCTTGCCGAATCACCCGCTGGCTTCATCTCTCCAGAGGTCTCTCGTTCAGCATCAAGTCTGAGGACAGAAAGAATCTTTTGGAGGCAGGTACAACTACTGTTACTAAGTTGAGAGTGAAACCCTATGTCTTGATATCAGGCCCATACCATTAGTGTTCAGCCTACATAAGTGTCAGGGTCCATATGAGAAAGAAACGGATGGATGGAGGGATGGGTGGGATATCCTTTGAACTCTAAAGTGAGAGAATTTGAGGAGTCCTTAGTGATCATATACTCCAAATAGTTCATTTTATAGATGGGAAGCTAGTGTCTAAAGACTGGGAGTGATATCTGAAATGATATGAATGCCCGGAGCAGATTGTGTTAGATTAAGTCCTAAATATTTTGCTGCCAGTTCAGGCTCTTTTAAATGCATCATTTCTGGGCCCTTGTCACTACTCCTAATGTCTTCTCTTCGACACCTCTGATCAGGTGTGGAATGCATATATGTAAACTGCTTGTCTCTAGTAGGAATTTAGAGAATGTAAGTTCTTTCTCCCATTACTCCATGTTCTGTGAAGTTTCCTTAACTAACTCTGTCAACTAAGAAGAGCTATCATTTTTAATTCTACTCTGCAAGGGAAAAATTGCACTTCAGAGAGAGGGAAAAGATAGCAGCTAACACTGGCCTAGATTCAGGCTTTTGAGTTAATGTCCTTTCTAAAATCACATGATTTCCTGATGTATTATGAATGAAGAAAAGAAAGTAAATATGAATGATAAAACTTAACAAAGAGTGAATTAAGACATGTATGAGTAACAAAAGTTAATATTTGAAAGCTTCCACCTGTATATTTTCGTTTCAACAAACTTTCTAGCTCCCTAAAGGTTGCTCTACAACCCAGAGAAATGCAACAAAAGTAGATTTTAAGTTACAAATGTCCAGCTAACATACAATCTATTGTTATGACATGCAATCCATTGTTATGAATCAACAGTTATAATGCTTTATTATTGTTGTTACATGCTATTGAGTCACAACTGACTAAAGTTGACCCTCCAGTGGATTTTTAAAACTGAAAATCACATGGGAGGAGATTGTCTATCTTTCTATCACAGAGCAACTGGTGGATTTGAACCGTGTGTCTTTGGTTCAGCAATGCAACTCCTTACCATTAAGCTACCAGAGCTCCTTAGGGATAAAGTTTATTCTTCTCTTAGCAGCTATCTCATTATTTAATATTTTGCATTCATGAAATGAACAAACATATACATAGTTAATAAATTATTTTTTTAGAAGGAGAGCTAGTAAGACACATAGGGAGATTCAAGGGGGAAAGGGGTCAGAGCAGAGGAGTGATGATGGGGAGGGACGAAAGCACAGGGTTACACAATTTGGTGGGTGGAGAGAGGGAGTAAAAATGAGAATGATCTGGCAGGGACCTGAAAAGACAGGGTAATGAAGAGCAAGGTCCAATAGTGATTAATTTTATAAAACATAATGCATGGAAATGATTGTATGAAATACACTGTGAATGAAGAATAGTGTGAAACACAATGCATATGAACTTTGTAAGCAAACCAACACAAAATTTAAAAAATTACTATTTTATGTACTAATGATGTCAGCAATGAATGCGGAGGGGTGAGGCATAAGTAATACTGGCTATGATGGTTATGGTTATGTGTCATCTTGTCTGGACCATGAGGCTCAGCGGTTTGGCAATATCAGGTAACCTATTGGTAGAGTGAGATATAAGAGGGCTTCTAGTAAGTTCCTCACCTCTGGAGGGCCTGGCTTGAGTAGGATCAACCAGGATCAGCTTTCATAGGGGAAGGAAAGGAGGAAAAGTAGCCCTGGTAAGCTACTGTATCCATCTTATGGAAAGAAGACTGATGATCCATTAATATGGAAGAAAAGTTGCAAGATTAGACAGAATTTCAAATAGAATCTTAACCCAAGACCAATGACTAATAGTTAATGTAAAAATGTACATAGAATCAATAGTGATCTATATTAAATAGTCATTTAATATAGTAGTACAAATACATATGCATATATAAATTCAATATTTACCCACGATATAATGAATCTTAAGAGATTCACACCATGCTCATAGTAGACAGATACACTCACATACAAAAGCCCCAGTCCATAATCATCTCTCTCACCTCTCTTAAGCACCTCATTCCTCTCCTACCTTTATTTCTCTCTTTTTCATGTAAATTCATAGTTCTAAAGTTTGATAAGACTTGTTCACTTGAAAACAAAGGGAGTACTTTTCCAGAAGGTTAAGGGGCTATTCTAATTTACAAACTTCTAAAGCGAGGGAGTGTCAGTGTCACAGAATATTCTTCTCAGGGCAGGCATCCTCATTCTTTTCCTCATCCTTCTCCTCAGAAGCAGCAGCTTTAGAAGCAAACACTGAGTGCTTGGCCTTGTGCTGGTCCTAAGGTCCCAACAATGAAGAAGATAAAGATTTTGCCCCGCCTAATAATCTCATTTCAACAATAATACAAAGTTGAGTGGGAAAGATAGAGCTGATAAACAGTAATACCAAGCGATCGGTAAGGGCCAATGGAATGTTTAGATAATAGTGCATATAGAGGTGCAGAGGAAGTTAATAATGAAAATGAAGTATCAGGGAAGACTTCCTGGAGGAAGGACTTTGAAAAAGAGGCAGAAACTGTGGCAGCAGAGAAGGAATAGGGAGTAGCCTGCTACACATAACTGAATTTGTTGTATGAATTAAGGACTGGATAAGCCAGGTCAAAAGCAAAGCATAGATGAAGTGAGAGCATTTATGACACCGAAGATGTAGAGATCATACTGGGAAACACTTTTCAAAATGATCTTTACAAGAGTAAATCAGTTGAAAAATATGTCCCCGTGTCAAAGAACAAGAAACAAATCTGCGGAGGTCCTGAGAGGTAAGTACAAACTGAGAGAAGGTGTACTTAACTTTACCAAGTCGCTCAGTGTTAGAGGTGGGAGCAGAAGCCAATCTTCAATTCCTCCTGAAACTTGAGTTTGAAAGAGGAAAGTGAGGGGAGTGGCGAAAGGTACATGGAAATGGAAGTCTTTGAGATAGTTGAGAACATGCTCTTCTCTAACTGGTAGACTCTCTTCTGGGAGGCAGGTGAGGCTAATAGAAGCTAAGATTCTCCATCCTGCTCTGGCCAGATACGTCTCTTGTGGTCACAACTCTGAGGATTGCACTGATTATGCCTGTTAAGACCTTATTTCAGAAAAGCAGTTTCAAAGGAAGAGACTCAAGCATAGAGGAGTTACAGTGACATCCAGCCACAAAAGAGAATGTCTAAAGCCAGGCTCAGGGGAATAAGGCAAAATGAGGTCAAGTACAGGAACAAAAGTGAACCTATGAGCACTGTGAGGCAGAAGCTTTTTATAACCAGCATTAAATATTTATTGTATTGTCAGTGTTCTGAGTATACACAAAAAGCCAGGAGGGAAAATGGAAAGAAGGCAAGTACCGGAGTCTGGTGCCATCTGGCTGTTTACTTATAAGCTGTGCGACTTTAGACAGATTGCTAAACCTCTCTAAGCTTCCTTATTCTTACCACTGAAATTGTGAGGATTTTAGGAGGGCACAAAAGGGAGAGGAAACCAGTACAGAATCTGGGGCAGAGTGAGCACTCAATTGGAGTAGAGTGTGAATAGTAAAGGAGATGGTAGGAATTATAGGAGGAAGAGATTGGAGTAATAGTAGCAATAGTTTTAATCGAAGTAGTACATTAGTAATAATAATAGAAATAGTAGAATAGCAGTAATAGTATAGAATAACAGTAGAAGCAGCAGTGGATTTGCAGCAGTAGTAATAGCAGTAACAACAGCAACAGCATCAGTGATAGCAATACCAGCAGAAGAAACCTCAGTGGTGGTATTATTATAGGGAAAATGGTCTAATTACCTTGAGTTCTGACAAAGAATTTAGATTTGAAGAAAGGACTGAAGAATTAAGATCACTTATTTTAGTCTATTCAAAGAGACTAGCACCTCTGTCTCTAACGTCTAAAGCCAGAGCACTCTACCACACACTGTGCTGTTTCTCATACTGAGTTGGAGCTTATTTCTGTAGTTACTGAGGCGCCAAAGACAAAGTTTGAGAACTAGATGTCTTAGGGATGTCAATGCTTTGGGAAGATAAATTTGTAGCTTGGGCCAAGTTACCAGGGTAGAGTCTGGCTGAAATTTCAGGTTTGAGACTTATTCATTCTTTCATCTATTCTGCTCTGTGCTGAGACTTCTGACATCTTTGGTACTTTGGTGGACTCTATGACAGACAAAGTGATGAAGACATACTCTCTGGTGATTTCAACTGCGTTAAATGATAGGAGGGTATGTGACTCTACTCTGAGTGAAATGATAAATGGATGAATAAACAAAGAATTGGAGGAACATAAAAAATATTAACTACAATTGATGAGGCAGAGGAGGGTGCCATGGAGTTGGAGCATTTGAGCTAAGTTTTTTTTTTTTCAGCTTTTTTTTTTATTTTTTTTCTATAATTATATTTTATTAATTTTCATAAACATTTACAGAGATTTTGGGCTTCCACTCATTCATTGTTGCACTATTCACTCTACCCTCCTCCCAGTTTGTTCTTGTCCAAATGCCACAGTGTTTGTCAAAGCCAGTTCTGATTAATCTTCTTTGTCAGTGTATCCTTTGCCATTCCCTATCACTCCTCCCTGAGAGAGACTTCACCCTGAGTCATAAGGAAAAGGGGACGGCGTATTCTCTTAGCTACTTCCTGCTGAAAAGGGACGCTGTGGGTTTCAGGGTGAAGATCTTCTCTCACTACTCTAAAGGGCCCCTTTGGCAGTAGGAAACACATAGACTATTATGGAGATTGATTTTGGAATTCAGATGCACTCTTATTGATTGTGCTTGGCTGTACATGTACATATCCTTCAAGATGTATCATGGGGGTGTTGCAACCTAGAAGACACAAATTTGACTAACAAGTTATAAGTACATGAGTCCAAAAATTATGGAAAAGTAAAAGAAAAGATTCTTTCATTGTTTTACAAACACTCCCCCAGGTCCCCTCCACCATGCAGCCCTCATTGAGCTAAGTTTTGAATGATGAGAAGAATGTCACTTGGTTCAGAGGAATAGAGAGAGTGGGTAGATATGTGAGACAGTGAGCAGGCAGGACTGGAGAGATTTGATGACTGATCAGAAAATGAGTGTGAAAAAACATGGAAGAATGATATCTAGGCTCCCAGCCTGGACAACAGATTTGAAAAAGAAGTGTTCTTTTTAAAATATCAAATATTTTGGAAGCTTTCAAAGAGAGAATGGGTTGGCAGAAATGCATGTGGAATGAGAAAGGTCAATTACGACATGATTACAACAATCTAAGCAGAAGATTATGGTCTTGATGGGATAGAGGAAGAAGACAGAAAGGAGAGGGGAAGAAAAATGAACATTCTTGCCGAGTACTTATTATTAATCTCTTTTAGAGGCAAGGAAAGTAAACTCTGGTTTAAATGGCTCACAAGACAAATAGCAAGTGATGAAATTAAGAACAAACTGAAGTTTGTAGGACCACAAAGCCCTTCCATTATTTAGTTTGGAGAGAGAGGCTTCACAGGTACAGAAGCAAAGTGCCTTGGTGACTGTCTGGATAGATGGGTAAAAAAGGAAAAGGAAATTAAGACAATGGTGACCTTTTTAGGTGGCAATTAAATGAAAGGTCCTTGAGAACTTGAGTCAAGAAAGTTAACACTAGCAAGGGAGCTCTGGTGGCCTAGTGGTAAGGAGTTGCTCTGTCAGTCCCAAGGCACATGGCTCAAACCCACCAGCTGCTCTGTAGGAAAAAGACTGGAATTTTTCTCTTGTGTGATTTACTGCCTCTGAGAACCTGCTAGAGGGTCAACAAGAAGTCAGTTCTGACTTCTTGATGGTGTACAACAACAATAATATCAACAAGCAGAAGGATTTGGACTTGAGATTGACATAAAGTAAGACAACAATTGACCCCAACACTTTGGGAAACAAAACGGGTGTCAGAGGGATGGATTTCTAGATTAGTCAAATTCAGTTTGGGGGGTTAGAGTTGAGTCTATGTACAGTGAAGGGTGCAGGGTGAGGCTGGTTCCCATCTCCTAATCACTTGCTAGCTAAGGACTATGCCAAGTAACTCAATCCCATTGATCTTAGTTTCTTCATCTGTACAATTGGGAAATAAGCCTTATCTAGCACGCATCTACAGTGCGCTCAAGAGGTGGAATTGCTAACAGTGGTGAAGATGCACCAGAGAGGTTTTGAGTTTCAAGTGGCAGATTTCTAAGGGATGACAACTACATAGAGACAATCCTTGAAAAGTAGTATGTCAATAGAAAATAACACAGACAAAACCTCTTAGAAATCCTGGAAATTTGTGTTATTATTTTAGTAAAACATGGTGTATCTCAGAACCTATATCATATTTCTTTTTTTAATCTTATCAATTCTGCCTCGATCAAGAATAGTGAATATTGTCTTTAACATTGTGTTCACATCTGGAGATCCCCAACTTAACTTCTTTCTTCCCTTTAGAGTTCTCTGGGCCTTCAGACTAACTCAACTTCACTCCAGTAATCTATTCATTGCTTATTAAGTGAATACAGATTCATCTAAATGTTTTGTGCTAAGTGTTACACCACAAAGATGAGTAAGATCTAGGTGCGACCCTGGCACTGATTCCCCAAGCATGAATCTTAGTTTCCTGGTAATTCTATCACACCTCTCCTTTATTCAGAAAGAATTTGCATTTCTACTCAGTTGTTGTTTGACTATCATCTGTGGGGTCAGATAAGCTTAGAATTCAAGGAAAGGCATTTCTAGCCTTGTCAAGTAGTTGGAGAGTGGAGTTGAAGAGGGATGGTGATTGGGGAGAAGTGTTCTGAAGTGTGACAGGGGCTTTATAGACTGTCATTGTACTTAATTCTCCCAATAATTGTGGGAGGTAGATATTATCACTTTGATTTTATAAATAAGGATCCTGAGGCTGATAGAGAGGTTAAATACTTTTTGTAGCTAATTAATAGAAAAGCTTGAATTCATATGTACATGTGTGTAACTTTAAACCCAGGTTGTTTTTATCGTGTTGTAATCTGTTTTTGTCTGATTCTGGTGTCCTGTTAACTCAGCTGAGCCAAAAGATTTCTAATCTCAGTGCTGTTAAAGTGCTCCAGAGGCAGGATTCGGAGGAAGAATCTTGAACAGCACTGGAGGGGCATTGCAGTTTCAGCCCACACATTCCAGACAAAGAGAAGGATGAAGAACCTGAGCTAGTAATCTGTTTAGTATAAGTAACTTGAAGGGCATTAGATGGGTCCTGCTATGATTACGATGCTAAGTTTCCAGAAGCACTGGAAGATTTGAATCCTTTGCATGTCAAGTGATAAATGTGTCCTATCCTCTGGAGGACACTGGAGTGCGCGGCAGGGACTTGGACAGGCAATAGGAATGAGAGATGGGAAGAAGGCAGGGTTCCAGAAGCAAATGCTAAAAAAGTCCCTAAGTCCTTAAACATTGTAGTCAGCCTGGAAAGTTGCATGCTCCCTCCTTCTCTCCCTACCTCTAGGTGGTGCCATTGTTTCCTTTACTGCTTTAACCAGAATTTCCATTTTGACATAATTTTACCTGAAGACAAATGGAAAAGACACAGTATGGAGTCATGAGAAGGGAGCTAGGTTTAAAACCAGTTTCTCACTAGGTAAGTGAATACAAAGAAAAAATTCTACCTTCAAGATTCTCAGTTTTCTCACATAGAAAATGGAGAAAATGACACTTACCTCCTGGACATTAGGATTCTGAGGACATAAAGAGCACACTGGACATGGAAGCCTTTGGCACAGTGCCTGGCATAATATATGATCAGTATGCATTTGAGAGTCAGGAGTGATATCCACTTCCTAAACTACATGCCTCTGGAAAGTCTATGAACTTGGAGAAACAATGATACCTATGGAAAGGCATTAGGTCTTCTGTTCATAGAGTCGTTATGAGTCGACCTCGACTCAATGGCAATCAACAACAACAACAACAACAACATGAATTTACAAATGTGGATCACGCCATACTTTCATGGTTGGCCCTTCCCTTACTACTTAGAAAAAGGACTTGGGCTTTTTCTAAGGCTGATCTCTTTGAGAGTAAAGAGACTTCTGGTCATGTAAGTAAGTATGTTACTTACTTACAGCCAGAGGATTCAAGCTCTGTGTCTCTGCCAATTCAAACAGTGGAGCAATAAGGAAAGCTCTTCACTAAGGACCTACCACTGCTGCTGCTGTATTTAAAAGGGAGAGCAAATGGAAATAAACCATCAGAGTAAGTGACTCAGCCTCCTCTTCTGTGGATTTTACTAAGGAGGAAGCTAGGAGGTCTCCTGCTTGCCTGCCAGAGCTTTTGAAGCCTTTTGACCTTTGAGAAGTAAAGATAATTCTAGTCTTGTCTTGGATTCTCTGGACTGATGTGTAGCAAAGCTAGTACTGAACATGGAGAGTTATGTGAGTGTCAGGTAGAAACTTATCATGGTCTCCTTTTTCTAAGATGTACCAAGACTTCTGACTTGATTGTTAATTCTATCTATTGTTATTTTTTAAATTAATTTTAATGAAAGTTTACAGAGACTTAGGGTTTCCATTCATTCATTGTTACACTTTTCTCCCTGTACATCCTTCCCCCATATCTATTGTTATTGTTGTTATGTGCCATCAAGTTGCCCGTGACTCATAGCAACACAATGTATGATATCTCTGAACTCTGCCCTATCCTAACCCAATCTCACTGCACTGACTCCAACACGTTTAATACCATTGCCCCAGTTACTGTGTCAATCCATCTCATTTGGGGTCTTACTCTTCTATGCTGTCCCTCAATCCTTCCAAGCATAACATCCTCCAAGGACTGGTCCCTCTGGGCCACATGCTCAAAGAATGTGAGATGGAGCTTCAAAATCCTTGCCTCCAGGGAGAAACTTGGTTTCACTCTCTCAAAGTCAGACCTGTTTATTCTCCTGGTGGTGCATTACATGGTCAATACTCTTCTTCAGCACCACAACTTGAAAGCATCACTGGTCCAGCTCTCTGATGCATAGCAAGTAATTGCGAAGACCATGGCCAGGATCAAGTGCCCCTTAGTCTCCAGGCTGACATCATTGCTCTTTGGCATTTTGGAGAGGTCCCTGACAGCAAATTTCCCCAATGCTATTCATCTTTTTATTTCCTAACTGCTGATGCTAAGAGTGCTGATCATGGATCTGAGCAAGCTGAAGCTGTTAGCAGCCTCCATATCTTCTCCATCCTTCATAGTGCTGCCAACTGGTCCAGTGGTGAGAATCTGTCTTCTTGATATTAATGTTCAATCCATATTGAAGAGTATAGTCCTTGACCTTCTGCAGCAAACACTTCAGGTGTTCCTGTCTAGGTAGGGGTTTCCACTCAATTGCTATCCTAAAGGTTGATGGCTTGAATTCATCCAGTGAGACTATGGAAGAAAGGTCCAATAATACTGAAAGACAACTGTGGAAGAAAGGTCCAATAATACTGAAAGACAACTGTATGGAATAGTTCTACTCTGTAACACACAGAGTGGCCAGCAATCAAATTTGACTCAACAGCAACATTTATGTTGTTTGTTTATTGCTCCATGCTGACAAAGTAGAGAATAAGTAAGAAGAGAGGCTAGTGTTCCTCCTGCTGGGCTCGATCAGCAGGAGGAACACCAGCTTGTCTGCTTTACCTGCTGAGATCTTCCATCTCAGTGCTCAATATTCTTCTCCTCCATGTCCCATTCTACACTTCTGATGATGGGGAGCTCACTGCCCCAATCTAATCGTTAGCAACTTTAACCACTAGAAAGTTTTCCTTATGCCCTGGATCTGGGTTTTACATTTGAACAACACAGCACAAGTGGATCCCTTTTGTCCCATAACATTGCTTCACCTTTTAGGAGAAAAGAGATTTTGCTTTTCCACCTGACTCCCTGCCTTATAATTCCATTGTAGAGTGGTTAGCACATCTCTCTTACATACAGAAAATACAGGGTTCTAGCCTCAGTGGAGCCAGAATGTGCTTTGGGAGTTCTGGTGACCTAGTGGTAAGAAGCTGTGCTGTAATCTCAAAGGTACACAGTTTAGTCCACCAGCTTCTCTGCGGGAGAAAGATCTCCCCTTATTTAATTTACTGCTCTGAAAACCTACTGGAAGGTCAGCTTTGGGTCAGTTCTGACTTGATGGCAAACAACAACTACCCCAACTCCTTTTCGGTTTTTTTATCCTTAGATAAAAAGCCCACCTCTCCTCATATATTTTTAATGGGAAATTACTTAGTTATTCCAGGAACCTTTGAAATCAGTTCTTGAAAAATTCTGCTGACATTTCCCATGCCTAAGTGCATTAAGTCTTTATAATTCTGTAGTTCTTACCATTTTACAAAAAAGAAGGAACTGCAACACAGAGGTTAAGCAATTTGCCTAGTGTCACCCAGATACTGAGAGTATCGAACTAGAGTCTGAATGCAGAGTTAGAATCCAGAGTTGTCTGATTTCAACCTTTTGCTTTTTAATTCATGAAGCTGCCTGCTGCCTATGAGATCTATGATACAATCAGTGAATTCTAGTTTCAGAATGTGGGCCCTAATGTAGTCACAGATTTATGGACATGGTTTGACCAGTGAAAAGACAGATAGGCAACCTGCCTGTACTCATATTGTCTGAAATGATGCTGTCATTTCTGAGAAGCCTGCCACACTGTTGGTTCATATTGAACCAGCTGCAATCAACTGACCTTTCTAGGACTTAGCCACAGGAACTGCTGGAGAGTTAAGTTTTAACCATTCTTCTTCGTCTTGACAAAGTCTCTGTCATGGAAGTGTGGTTTATGTCACATTTGGGTTGGCTGTTTGGTTCCTCGAGGGAGTGGGAGACCTAGAAGGAGCAGTTCCAATAATACCCAGAGGAACAGAACAGCTGCACAAACAATTTTATTGGGGCACCAAAAACCCAGGGGAGAAGCTGTATATACAACATGCCATTTGTAGCCAGCTAACACACAGTTCTTTGTTATCATTTCTGAAAACCGACATACAAAAAGTGAACAGCTTTGCTCTCAATTTTTTGCAACAAACTTCAAACGTTTCCAACCTAAACTAAAAGAATGTTTAACTGCAGCTTTGTGCTAGAGGCCTCATCTCCCTTGAGCCTCTGTTCCTCTCCCGGCTTCCTAATCCTCATTTCCGGGAGGTCATTTTAATTAGCAGGCTGTCATGGTGACTCAGCCTGCTGATTCTATAGAAAGGAAGGGAGCAGCAGACTCCCTTGGACCCATTCATCATGCAAAGGCACTTTACTCTTCAGGAAAAAAAAAGTAGCTTGTGCCACCTTGAAAGTTGCTGCTGTTGTTCCATTTCATCATTCCTACCTGCCTTACAATCCATCTGTCTTGTACATCCTTCTTACCTGATAGTCACCCTTCCCTCAAACGGACCATTTTTCTTCTTGCATTGTAGATTATCAATGCCTACATCTTAAATGGAAAAGTTTTTGCCCTTGGGCATACCAGAGAACTTAAATATGATGGACCTTTTGAAATAAGCAACAACCCTTTTAAAGTTTGGAGCTAAAGTTACAATTAAACCATAATAACTTAAAAGGCGATAACTAAATTATCCAAGTAATTAGTAAATGGTTATCAAAAAATGAAATTGTATGATGAGATTTGGAGCCAGGAAGCAGCAGATTATAGATCCAGTAACCATATATCTGAGACTCTCCTGATTTTAAAAATTCTGTCCCGTTGTTCCCAACAATGCATTTGTATTTGGGTTGTGCATATCATTTCTTTTCTTTTGTATCTAGAAATATGAGCACTTTAAAGGAGGCTGTTTTAAAAGGTAGCCATCTACAGTAACTATGCAACATAAAAGTGGAAAGAGATCTGTGAGTCTTACTCTTTCTGAGACGAACTCTGTGTTGTGGGAGATAGCATCTGTACTCTCCTGGTTTGGGTCTCCTATTTTGTTCCTGAGACTTGAGCTGAAGTTGCACGATTGATTTTCCATTGGCGAAAGGGAAAAATCAATGATGAAATTTCTCATTTCTTTTCCCTCTTCACTCGCCTATTTATCATCCCACAAATCCTTATCTGGGAAACTAGAAAAGGGTGATTAATTTCATGTCCTAGCAGAAAATACATGCTCCTGTGCCCACAAGACCTCCCCGGACTCCATCTCTTTAAAAAGAGTTTGAAAGGTCTTGGTGGTTCACTGAGCTCTTCTTGTCCCCTTTGTCACTGGGGCTGCTGCTGGTCGGGCCCCTCAGGAGTGAGTGCTTGTACGGAGGGGGTTTTTCTTTCCTGCAAAGGAGAAGATAAGCAGAGAGAGAGAAAAAAGAAGGGTAGCACATGTATACACTATGCCACAATCATTTTGTGTGCACATTTATCTCCCCAACTGGACTGTGACTTCCTCAGAGCAGTAGTCTTATCTTCCTTTTGATTTTGTTCCCAGAACCCAGCACTGGGCCTGAGTCAAAGCAGGAATCAAAAATGTCTACAAGATGAATAAATGGACATATTCTGTCATTCTAGTTGTAGAGAAAACTCCTTTTTCCTATAGCTCCAACTCTTGTCTTTCCATCCTGAGTCCAACTCATTCAACCAAGGTCACAGTGGAGAGAAGATGAACACAAAGCATAGGAATGCCTAGAACGTCATTCCTTTGATAACCATGATGAGTTCTAGAGTCCCCTTTAGTTTTCCAACCTAGCCAAATTATTAGCATTTGCTGGTGGGTCGATCTCCCTTACAAGCTTGGGGATTGTAGAGAACATAAATGTCTATAGTTCACCTTCATATCCCAAAATCCCAGTCCATGCAATTTCTTGGTGCAGTAATATGTACTTCTCTGTTCTGTTTTCATATTATATTTTGAGCTCATTGTGAACAAGGACAAGATAGTTTATTTATCTTTCTCTTTTCCATTGTTTGAGGCTCTGTGCCAAAGAAATATTCAAATATTTGTAATATTATTGACTGATAAATCAATGTGCCATACATTGGACTAAGATTTATTTGCAGTAGAAAGAGTGGGCTTTGGAGTCATAATTTAAGTAAATTCCCAGATCTGCTGCATACTACAGTTGTAACATTGGCAGAGTTACTTTCCTTCTTTGAGTGTCATTTGTAAATGAGGCTAAAGCTTCACTATCTTGTGAGGTTGAAGAACATGAGCAACCCCCACCTAATACCTTCCCTTCTCTCCTGTCTGCTGGGTACAGTCTGATGGCGCTGAAGGTTACAAAGGTGCTAGGCACAGTCAGATGGCTCTTAAGGTTACAAAGATGAATCAGACCTTGATACTAGCATCAGATTGCTTACAGTTTGGAAGTGATAACTCAACAAAAGAAACACACAGGTAATAAACAATGATAGAATATGGCACAAAGTAGCAACAGCTTTAAGTGTGAGAACTTCTTAGGTTGAGTTGTATTAGAGTTGAAGAACTGACTTCTGTGACCCATTATGAATTGACCTTTTGCTATTCATTCTCCTTTACTGTTAAGGACTTACGAGTAAGATAACGATGATGTGGCAAACAAAAGACATTTTACCCTAACATATCACCCCACAAGAAAGCCCTCCTGGCTGACTTAGCATTCTCATTGACTGTTCATGCTCACTTGAGCAGGCGTGAGCTTTGTCTAGATTTCAACACTCATGAACAGCCCAGAGCACACACCTGGAATGTCATTTACTGTCAATGAGATCTTGAACAAACCCCTTTCCTGTTGAGCCTTTGTTTCTTAATCTCTAAAATGTGGAGAAGGAAACATGTGTTTCACCCCTAAGCACAGAATTTTCTAGGTACTTTTTTTGCCCATCTGTTCTCATTATGAAACTGAATCTGAAGTACTTGCTTTTTCTCTGTAGTTCCTGTGCCAAACACATAAATACTTCAGTGAAATGGTTAAGAGAAATAAAGCCTAGAAAAGAACTTTGAGTCTTCTCGTTACCTTTGCTTTAAACATCTTGGTTTTGTTTGACTCAGAACATGTCATTTTAGGTCCTAATTCTTGCATTTGTCTATCTTATCCTCAACACACAATAACTTTCTCCATGTTCTATTTTATCCAGCTTTTTCTCCATGCTACTTAAAGCCCGGTTCAAACCTTACTTTCCCCCTTAAGTCTGAGATGCTTCCACCTACTACCAAACACCTATCAGATATATACAGGAAAATGGTTTCTCATTGGGTCAAAATTTCTTTTCTATTATTTGAAAAGGTTGAAGTTGATGCCTTATATAGGCTACATGAGTTCTATATTATATAATTAATTTACATTCTGGGTTTATTTAACATCTCCTCTGTGCGGCTGTGTTGTTGTGTGCCTCAGAGTAGGAACCAAATCACAGCTCATCCTCCAGTGGGTTTTGAGAGACTATAAATCCTATGGGAGGAGATTGATAACTTTTTCCTGTAGAGCAGCTGATGGATTAGAACCATGTGCCTTCAGGTTGGCAGCACAACTCCTTACCAATAGGCCACCAGAGCTTTCTCTGTGCTATCCCCCATGAAATGCACAAAAGACATAGAAGTATTGCACAGCTTCTCAAGGATCACCCTGGTTAATGGAGAAACCAGGCATGTAAAGAAATCATGACAATACATCCTAGAGCATGGCACATCAAAGGTATATATTAATTGCAGTTAGAAAATCAGCAAAGAGAAATAGATTTCTATTTTGGTTAGAGAAGGGGAATGGTAAACCAGAGCTTGTGATATTGCAAGAAGCAAAAAGGGAGCATTTTCCAGAAAGAATGAAAAGGATAAACAAAGACATGGAAGGATAAAAGGAGGGACCTTGTTCAAGTGGAGCATAAGGCAGGATATGGTAGGACTGGGTGAGGGTGGAGGTGGTCACACAAAGAAGGATGTATGGTGGTTGTTGTTGTTAGGTGCTAGAGTCAAGTATGGCTCTTAGAGACCCTATGAGAACAACATATCTGAACCATGTCCTATCTTGTGCCATCCTCATCATCTCTGATACACTTGAGTCCACGGGAACAGTCAGTATGTCAATACATCCCATCTAGAGTCTTCCTCTCTTTCATTAACCATTCACATTTCCAAGCATGATGTTCTTTCCAAGGAATTGCCTCTTTCAGTAACATGATCAAAGTAATGAGACAAAGTTTTGCCATCCTTGCTTCCAAGGAGGATTCTGGCTGCACATTTTCCAAGGCCTATGTGTTCTTTTCACAGTCCATGGAATGGTCACTACTCTTCTCTAACACCACAATTTAAAGGTATCAATTAATCTCTGTCATCCTTATTCATTGTTCAGCTTTCAGCTGCATAGCAAGTGACTGAAACAGACACACTTTAGTCTTCAAACCAAAATCACCATTCCTCAGTATTTTGGAGAGGTTCCTGATAGCAGATTTGCCCAGTGCAATAAGACTCCTGGTCACCTGATGGCTGGTACCTAGAGATTGTGGATCCAAGTAAAAAGAGGTTATTGCCTTTCTATCATGATGTTACTTATTGGCCCAGTGGTGAGGATTTTTGTCATCTTGATGTTGAGATGCAATCCATATTGAAGGCTGTAGTCTTTAATCTTCTGTAGCAAGTGTTTCAAGACCTCCTCAATTTCAGCAAGCAAGGTTTGTGTCATCTGCATAATGCAGTTTGTTGATGAATCTTCCTCTGATCCTGATCCCACGTTCTTTTTCATAGAGTCTAGCTTTTCAAATGATCACTCACTATACAGAATTAATAGCTATGGAGAAAGGATACAACCCATGATACGTACGTTTCCTCATTTTAAAACATGGAAGAGAGCTATATTTGTTCCCATTCCAAAGAAAGGTGACCCAACTGAGTGTGAAAACTACAGAACAGTGTCATTGATTTCACATTCAAGCAAGATTCTACTGAAGATTATCCGAAAACGATTAGAACAGCACATCAGCAGAGAATTGCTAAAAGTCCAGGCTGGGTTTAGAAGGGGTCGTGGTACTAGAGATATTGTTGCTGATGTTAGATGGATCTTAGCTGAAAGCAGAGAATACCAGAAGAATGTCGATCTGTGTTTCACTGATTATGCAAAGGCATTTGACTGTGTGGATCATAACAAATTGTGGCTGACTCTGAGAAGAATGGGAATCTCAAAACATTTAATTGTGCTAATGCGAAACCTATACTTGGACCAAGAAGCAGTAGTCAGAACAGAGCAGGGTAACACTGCATGGTTCAAAATTGGGAAGGGTGTATGCCAGGGATGCATCCTGTCTCCATACCTTTTCAACATGTATGCAGAGCAGATTATCCAAGAGGCTAGGCTCAATGAGGAGAATTGTGCCATCAGGATTGGTGGAAGATCTATTAACAATCTCCGTTATGCAGATGACACAACCCTGCTTGCTGAAACTGAGGAGGACCTCATGCACTTGCTGCGAAGGGTCAAGGACTGCAGGCTTCAGTATGGACTGAGGCTCAATGTCAAGAAGACAAAGATTCTCACCACTGGACCAATTGGCAGCGTCAGGATGGATGGCGAAGAGATTGAGATTGTTCACAGCTTCAGTTTGCTCAGCTCCACAGTCAACACTCTTGGCACCAGCAGTCAGGAAATCAAAAAGCGTATCGCGATGGGAAAGTCTGCTGTTAGGGATCTCTCTAAAGTATTCAAGAGCAACCGTGTCTCTCTGGAGACTAAGGTGCGCCTGATACAGGCCATGGTTTTTGCAATCGCTTGTTATGCATCAGAGAGTTGGACAATGACTATAGAGGACAGAAGGAGAGTTGATGCCTTTGAGCTGTGGTGCTGGAGAAGAGTATTGAATGTACCATGGACTGCCAGGAAAACAAACAGATTCATCTTGGAGAGGGTTAAACCAAGCTACTCCTTGGAGGCAAGGATTCTGGGGCTTCGTCTGACATACTTTGGACATGTTGCCAGGAGGGACGGGTCCTTGGAGAGGGACATCATGCTTGGGAGGGTGGAGGGACAGCGCAGGAGGGGAAGACCCTCTATGAGATGGATTGATTCAGTGACTGGGGTAATCGGGATGGGTGTGTCAGAGGCAGTGCAGTTGGCGCAGGACAGAGCAGGGTTTAGGGCTGTTGTGCATAGGGTCGCTATGAGTCGCAAACAACTCGACGGCACATAACAACAACAACAACAACAACAATTTGGAAACAGCTTCTTAGTCTAAGTAGAAGTTTTCTATGAGCACAGTTAAGTGTTCTGGAATTCCCATTCTTTCCCCTACTGAAGTCATAGTTTGTTATGATCCACACAGTCAAATGCCTTTGCATAGTCAAAAAAACACAAATGTACATTCTTCTAACATTCTTAATATTCACCCAGGATCTACCTGCCATCAGCAATGGTATCCCTTGTGCCATGTCCTCTTCTAAAACCTGCTTGAACCTCTGGCATTTCTCTGTGTATGTACTGTTTCAGCCATTTTTGGATGATTTCAGCAATATTTTGCTTACATGTGATATTAGTGTTGTTATTGCCTGTGACTCATAGTGACCCTATGTACAATAGCTTTGAACTCTATCCTGAGCCAGTCTCACCGACACCTACCTCCATTACCCCAGTTATTATGTCAATCTATCTCACCCGGGGTCTTTCTTTCCTGTGCTGTCTCTTCACCCTTCCAAGGATGATGTCCCTCTCCAAGGACTGGTCCATTATGGCCACATGCCTAAAGTGTATGAGACGATGAGATTAAATATCCTTGCCTGCAAGGAGAAACTTGGTTTCACCCTTTCCAATACAGACCTGTTTGTTCTCTTGGCAGTCCGTGGTGTGTTCAATACTTTTCACCAGCACCATAACTTAAAGATACCATTTCTTCTTTTATTATCCTTGGATTTGTCCAGCTCTCTGATGCATAGCAAATAATTGCAAAGATCATGGCCTGGACCTGGCAAACTTTAGTCCCTAGACTGACATCATTACTCTTTAGCACTTTGGAGGAGTCCTTGACAGCAGATTTTCACAGAGCAATTCATTTTTTAATTTCCTGTCTGCTGGTGCCAAGAGGAGAGCCTAGCAAGCTGAAATTGTTAACAACCTCTCTTCTCCATATATCATGGTGCTGCCAATTGGCCCAGTGGTGAGAATCTTTGTCTTCTTGATATTGAGCTTCAATCCACATTGAAGACTATAGTCTTTGACTTTCTGTAGCAAGCATTTAGGTCCTTCTCAGTCTCTGTAAGTAAGGCTTTGTCATCTGCATACTGAAGATTGTTGATGTCTTCCTCTATTCCAAATGCCATACTACTTCTCATAGAGCCCAGCCTCATGAATGATCTGTTCTGCATACAGATTGAAAAAGTAAGAAGACAGGATGCATCCCTGGAAACATAACTTTCTTGATTTTGAGCCATACAGTGTTTTCCTGTTCTGTTCTGAGCACTGCTTCCTGGTCTGATTATAGGTTTTGTGTAAGCACAATCAAGTGTTCTGGGACTCCCATTCTTCTCAAAGTCAGCCATAATTTGTTGTGATCCACACAGTGAAACGCCTTTGAATAGTCAATGAAACACAGATAGACATTCTTCTGGTTCTCTTGACATTTGGCCAAGATCCATCTGACATTGGCAATGTTTCTAGTGCCACAGCCTCTACTAACCCATTTTATGTTTCTGATGGTTTTCTGTTGATATACTGTTCCAGTCAGTTTTGGATAATCTTCAGCAAGATTTTGCTTGCATGTGATATTAGTGATATTGTTTGATAATTTTCACACTCTATCAGGTCACTTTTTTTTTTTTGAAGGAGAATAAATATGGTTCTCTTCCCCGTCATTTGGCCAGAGAGTTGTCCTCCAGATTTCTTGGCACAGCCTGCTACGCGCCTCCAGGGAAGCATCTCTTTGCTGACCTACGTCATTTGGTATGCCGTCAATTACTGGGAACTTGATTTTTTGCCAGTTCTTTCAGAGCAATCTGATCTTCCTCTTTCATCACCATTACATCTTGATCATATGCCGTTGTTGTTATACATTGTCGAGTTGTCTGTGATTCTTAGTGACCCTATGTACAACATAAGTAGATTCATTAAATTTTTGTGTGTTATAGAGGTGGCAAAGTTTAATGAGACAGCAAGTAATAAATGTTGGAGAGGATGTGGTGAGATAGGAACTTTTATACACTGTTGGTAGGATTGTTAAAATAGTATAACCACTCTGGAAGACAATTTGGCATTTCCTCAAAAAGTTGAACATAGAAATTCCACACGGCTCAGCTATTCCACTCTTTGGAATGTACACCAAGAAAATGAAAACTGAGGCACAAACAGGGACTTGTATACCAATGTTCATAGCAGCGTTATTTACCATCGCAAGAATATGAGAACATCCTAAATGTCCAACTACAATCAAGTTGATTGAGAAACTATGGTACATTCACAGGATAGAACACTGCACACAGCACACAGGAGTAATGAGTTTGTAAATCACTACGTATTTTAGGAGGGACTTGAGAGTATTATGCCAAGTGAACTAACTTAGTCCCATAAGGACAAATACTGTATAGGACCATTATTGTAGAATGTGTATGAGAATCCAAGGGGGAAGGGTAGGAGCAGAGATGTGAGAATGGGGGTATGTGTGTGTGTTTAATCATAGGGTTGCATAATTTGGTCCGGCAAAGGAAATGTGAAAGATCTGGTGTGAAAAACATTGTATACGAACTTTGGAAGTACAGCAGCATTAAAAAAAATTATTTGGATTAAAAATTTTCTGTGTTAGTCAATGGTTTCTGGTACACTGACTGTATACTCCTCCCATCTTCTTTTAATGCTTCCTAAATCATTCAATATTCTGTCCATAATATCCTTAAGCATTGTACCTTGAGGCTTGAATTCGTTCTATAATTCTTTCAGCTTAAGAAACACCGAGCAAGTTCAACCCTTTTGATTTCCTAACTCCAGCTTTTTGCACAGTGCATTATAATACTTTGGTTTGTCTTCCAGAGCTTCCCTTTGAAATCTTCTGTTAAGCTCTTTAACTTCCTGCTTTCTTCCCTTCCTTTTGGCTTCTTGGTGCTCCAAGAAGTACAATATTATAGTCTCTTTTGACATCCATCTCGATCTTTTCTTCCTCCTCCGTCTTTGTAATGGTCTTTTGCATTCTTTGTGGATGATTTTCTTGATATCCTCTCACAGCTCATCTGATCTTTATTCATTAGTGTTCCTGTGAAGATTTTTAAATTCAGGTAGGATATACTCAAGTCTGGAGAAGAATATTGAGGGTACCATCGACTGCTAGGAAAACAAACAGATTCATCCTGGAAAGGGTCAAACCGGGCTGCTCCTTGGAGACAAGGATTCTAAGGCTCCATCTAACATACTCTGGACATGTTGTAAGGAGGGACAGGCCCTTGGAGAGGGACATCATGCTTGGTAGGGTGGAGGGACAGCACAGAAGGGGAAGGCCCCCTATGAGGTGGATTGATTCAGTGACTGGGGTAATCGGGATGGGTGTCGGAGACGGTGAGATTGGCACAGGACAGAGCAGAGTTTAGGGATGCTGTACATAGGGTCGCTATGAGTCACAAGCGACTCGATGGCACATAACAACAACAACAACAACAACAATACTGAAGGTCAAATTTTTGTTCCTATGGATTTGATTTAACCTTCTTTAGCTTTACTTTGAACTTGCATATAAGTGGTTGATCATTGTATTGGATCACCTTTCTTGGGAATGGAAACAAATATGGATTTCTTCCAATGAGTCAGACAAGCAGCTGCCCTCTAAATTGCCTAGTATAGACTAGTAAGTGCATCCAAGGCTGCATCTGTTAGCTGAAACATGTCAATTACAACATGTATCCCATCAATTACTGTGGCCTTATTTTTTCCAATGTCTTCAGTGCAGCTTGAAATTCCTCTTTACTTTCAGCTATTGCTCACATGGCATTTCTTGAACTTTATCAGTGTCAATCAATCCTTTTTGATACAGTGATTCTCAGTATTCTTCCCATCTTATTTTGATGCTGTCTGGAGCAATCAATATTTGGCCCATAGTGTCTGTCAGTAATGACACTTGTGGCACGGATTTGTTTTCCAGTTATTTTCACTTTAGAAATGCTGAGTCAATTCTTCCCTTTTAATTCTCCAACTCCAACTCTCTGAACATTCCATAATAATAGTCTGCTTTGCTTTCTTGAGGTGCCCTTTGAAATCTTCTGTTCATCTCTTTTGCATGGGCATCTCTTCCCTTTGTTTTTACTTCTCATCCCTCTAGTGCAATGCATGATAGGAGATGATAAACTAAATTTAAAAACATATAAGCTATATTCTTGAATAATAAGCACAGAAGTTGCAGAATTACCCTGAAGGCAATGGGGAGCCATGGAAAGTTTTTGAGGTAAGGAATAATCTGATACATAATTGAGCACTTATCATATAGTGTACTGCATTTTATATTATCTATGCATGTGTACATACTATTTCCCTCCATTAGTTGGGCCTTTGATGAACAAGACCTCTCTGTCCCTCTAGCCCTTGGCATAGAGCCTGGCACATTGTGGGCTCCAGTACACATGTTTTAAATAGCTGATGATCCCGATCGTGACCTCACCATTGAGCCAGCTCTCGAAGCCTTCCCAGCCCCTTGCCCTCTCACCCTCTGACTTTGAGTCTGCCTCACACCAGAGGTCAGTACTCTGTATACACTCATGCTCTATTTCCTCATAGAAGCTCACCTGGCCTGCTAATTGTTTCTGTCTCATTTTCATCCCTTTTGATTGGATTTTTCTTTTTGGCTTTTGGCCCTTGAAACTGTGTCATTGTGGTCCAAATAAAGTTGGGTCTGTCAGAGGTTTGACCACCAAGGCCTTATCTTCTAGCCTGAGCTCTCTTGTCTACATTGTTGTCCTTATGCAGGGACCCTCCCTAAAGGGCAGCCCAGTACCCAGGAATGCTGACAGGCTTCTGCCAGCATGCGGTGGAAACTGACATATTGTAATTATCCAGAGAGATGGGAGAAAACAAAGATTAATTTTGAGTCAAAACATGTAATTTTCTTTTAAAGCCAGAAATGCTCTTTCACTTGTGCATTTTTGATGGTTGGGTGGAAAATAATACCACCCAAAAGAGGAATATTTAAATTCTCAAATCAGAGCCTTTTACCATCTGGGGGAACTCTTTTCAAAGGCTTGCTGCCCATTTTAGTGCTAAGCAGTGCTCAGAGTTTGAGACAGAGGGTGCAAACAGAGAGAAATTAAGACTAATTTAATGATTAGTACAAGAGTCCCTGGGTGGTGCAAGCAATTAAGCACTTGACTCCTAACTGAAAGTTTGACAGTTCAAATCTACTCAAGATGTACCTTGAAAGTACCAGAGATCTCCTTCCCAAGGTCACAGCCTTGGCTACTCTCTGAGGCAGGTCTACTCTGCATGCATGGGATCACCATGAGTTGGAGTTGTTGCTGTTGTTGATTGCCTCTGAGTTGAGCATGACTCATAGTGACCCTATGAACAAAAGGGCTGAAGCCCTTCTACACCGATCTACATTTATCAAAATTCATAGAGTTTCCGTGGGCATGTTGTTTAGGAAGTGGATGCCACTCCTAGAGGCCATGAAAACTGGTTGTTGTTTTGTTTTGCATCATCAAGGTTGTGAGCTTATGGAGAATTAGTTCTTCAGATCTTTTTTTTGGGGGGACAGAATTCTGAAGGCCAGGACAAAGAAGTTTCAAGAACAATTGGAACCAGGGCACTGAGAAAGCCCCTTACTATTTAGGCTCAGGTTCACATCATCTCCTCTACATTTCAAAGAAATGTCCAATGACTGATGCGGTGAAACCCAGGCTGGTTGTCAAGGGACCTAGACTGTGACCACCTGTCACTGACCTGCATTTTTTTCTTGGGGGATCTCAGTTTCCTGACATAACCCAGTATGTGGAGGGGGATTAAATAATTGTTAAAGTCTCCCTGAGTGTCAGCATCTTTTCATTGGTCTGACAGCATAACATGAGAGAAAAAAAGTCATTAAGGATCAAGATAATTTTATTCATACTGACAGAGGACCTTAAAGAGACAATCCTCCAAATTAACTTGTAAATGAGATTCAGGAATTCTTTTGAGTTTTATAAAGCTTTACAATTTTAAGAACTTTAACCAATCCAGAGTGACTTCTAAGAACCAACTGAACTCTTTTCACTAGAGATGAGCTTCTCAAATGCAGAGGTCATGCTTTAATCATCTCCTCACTTCTGCAGCCCCTCCCGAGGGACCTGGCAGAGAGAGTTATTTTTCCTAAGTGAATGAGTGACTGAATGAATGCATACATGCACGCATGCTCAGCAAGGCAGAGGCAATGCAGAGGCATGGAGAAGAAATAGGTGCGATCTTTCAGAAGAAGTTCTAATCCATAATTATGGATTAAGTACGGGCAGTGCAAAGGCTTTAGCTGATCTGTAAAAAATCTGAGATAAGGAATGAGTTAGTGCTATACTAGAAAGCAGATTCTGTGGATGTAGGCTTAGAAACAATGTGATTGACTCACAGTAACATGGAATGCGGGCTCTGAGAGCCCAACAAGAAAAGTTATGAACTTGTCCCAAACCAGAATGGGCTGGTTGAAATTTAGGACTGCAACCCACAAGCTAGCAGAGAGAGAAACATTTATCCAGCACCTTCTGGTTGCCAGTAACTGTACGAAGTTTTTATCCAATTGTCAAAAACTCTCTTTGAGTTTATTATTATTGTCTAATTGTGTAGGTTGAGTATGGTCTCAAGAGGCTAAGAAATTTGCATATGATCCCACAGCTAACATGAACCTGAGTCAGAATTTGAACCCATACTTATAGTGAGAAAGGCTTCTCGCTTGAAGTGGAACTTAGCTAGACTTCAGTAAATGAAGTTTTGGAGTCAAATCATGGCACTGTCAAAAATTCACTGACTTTCTCTGAACCTTTCTGAGTCTTCATTTTCTCATTATATAACACTTACCCAAAAGTTACTATTGTGAGAAATTTAAAGGATGGATCAGAAGTTCTCATTCAATGAATAATAAAAATAATAATATTATGGGTGCTAAGAATATTATGGGTAGGGAGCAAATAATAGCATTTCAATGCTTTAAAGCAGCAAAGCACATTAACAGGTCACAGGGAAGACCCATAGGCAGACTGGACTGAGGGAGGTAGGGAATTGGTTATCAGTGTGTCCTTCAGGGAGGCTGAACCACAAGAGGGGCGGGAGATGAGGCCAAGCACTAGGGCAGGGCTGGCCTTTTCAGAGTCCCCTGAATGCCTCTGCCCAAATGCTCGGTGGGCTCTCTGTTGTTAGACAGGAATGCCCACTGCTTTGGGTTCTGACTTACAGGAGGGATATTCACCTCATAACAATCTATCCTCATTGGCCTACCAAGAAGTTGGCCTGACTAGAAGGGGAATCAGGCCCTAGAAACAGAACTTCTTAAGGATATTTCCTCTTAGTCCAGAACCTTCATATCTTTTGCTGAGGTGGACATATGCATACCTGGCACTGTGATAGATGCTTTAGCAAGCATCTCACAGAAATTCTCAAGTGAGTGTCACTGTCTCCACTTTACAGATGAAGAAACTAAAAGCTCAGAGAAATGACAAGCCTATTCAAGATACAAATTGTAGAAGATAAACTACTAGGTGAAGATGTATATAAAAATATCAATTCTATCTCAGAACAGTGACAGAACTCAGCTTCTCAGCAATCCTCCACACGTGTAAATTCTCATGTGAGGCCCAGAACTGTGACCAGTTCTCACTGTTTGATCACACGGGATACTCTACGCTTAAAACATGTTGTTGAGCTCTTCTAATCCACAGTGTAAGGCAGGGTCAGGACTATCTTTTTCATGATAACATAAAGGAAGCTGCGGGCCAGAGAGAGGAATATGCCCTGTGCACAGAACAGTTAAGCAGGACTCAAGTCCAGCTTGCCCTCCTCTGCTACTCACCTCAGCCTTGGCATGGGGAGTGCCACTTTCTCAACCAAGGGATTCAGCCGATAATAATCCAAAAATGTTCTCGCCACGTTACGTCCCAGCTTCATATCTGCAGGCATGTGCATTAAGGATTAACTTTGACAAGAGACTGACACAGAATGAAAAGAGGACTAGTAATAAAACTAATAATAATAGCAATGAAAATAGTAACACCATTCAGGGTTTTAACTTTTTAAATAAATTGACAGTATTTTTTTATTTTCAGAAAACATCAAATGGCAAGTACTATGATTCTTCTTGTTTTACTGGTAAGGTGAGTGAGTTACAGAGAAGTTACTTGTCCCTAGGTTACAAGATCTGAAAGAGGAGAAGTTTGAGTGTGAGTTTGGATAGTTTTATCCCAAAACCCCAAAAAATTAGTGGACTTCACTCGCCTGATTTCAGGTGAATAGGGGGATGAGCAATCTCCTCCCATGTGATTAACTGCCTTTGAAAACCCACTGGAGGGTCAGCTTTGGGTTGGTTCTCACTCTATGGTACTCAGCAACAACAAGATGACCTAGTGGTAAAAAAGTGTGCTTCAATACCAAAGGCACATGGTTCAAATCCACGAGTTGCTCTTTGTGAGAATGATGGGCAATCTCCTCCCATGTCATGAAAATCTGCTGGAGGGTCAGCTATGGATCCATTCCAGTTCAAAGGCACGTAACAACAAGGTTAAAGTCAGATAACCAATACCTGTGTGGTGTTGTTGCTAGGTGCTGTCAACAATGACTCACAGCAACCTTCTGAAGAACAGATCTGAACCTTGCCCTACCCGGTGCCATCCTCATGGGATCTGACATGTTTGAGCCCATTGTTACAGTCACTGTGTCAATTCATCTTGTTAAATGCCTTCTTCTCTTTGACCCTCCACTTTTTCCAGCATGATGTCTTTGTTATTCTTGTTAGGTGCTGTTAAGTTGAATATGAATGATAGTGACATTATTTATGAACAAAAGATCTGAAACCTGTCTTGTCCTGTAGCATCCTCATACTTTCTGAAACACTCAAGCGCATTGCAGCAGCCACTGTGTCAATACAACCGGTTGAGAGTCTTCCTCTCCTTTGCCTTCCCTTTCCAAGCATGATGTCCTTCCCCAAAGAACAGCCTCTCCTAGCTACAAGCCCAAGGTATGAAAGATGAAGCTTTGCTATCCTTGACTCCAAGGCACACTCTGGCTGCATCTTCTCCAAGATATATCTGTTTGTTCTTTAGACAGTCCATGGAATATTCTGTACTCTTCAACATCACAGTTCAAAGGCATCAATTATTCTTCTATCATTGTCCAGCTCTCAGCTACATAGCAGTGATTTAAAAGATCATAGTCTTAATCAGGCACACCTTAGTCCTCAAACTACCATCATTGCTCCTCAGTAATTAGATCCCCTGACCTTCCCAATGTGATATGTCAACTGATCTCCTAACTTCTGGAATCGATTGTATTAATTGTGGATCCAAGTAAAATGAAGTCATTGACATTTTCAATCTTTTCTCCACCTTTATGATGTCTTTAGGATTTTTTTTTTTTACATAGGACCTTCCAAAGTTCAGCTATCTACTTTAGAAGCTTCAGGAACAATAGAAAAAGAAAAAAGTCTGTCCTTAAATAGTGTCCCTATTCAACAGTGATATTTTTCTAATAATGAGCTCTTAGGGCTGTGGAGTAGTTGCTACAGTTCTTATTTTTATTTTACCCTGGGCTTGGAGAGGTTTATAGCTTGTTGAAATACAAACTCACTTGGGAAGTAGAAAGAGCCAATTTCATATTGACCATTCCCACCTCAGTAAAAATTAATACTATATCTCTTTAACGATACAGAGTATCTGCTTTCTATATAATATCTTATATCTTCACATCTCTGAGCCTTCACATATGCTATTTCCTTTTCCCAAAATTCCTCCGTCTTTCCCCATCAATTCTCCAATTAGATGATACCTCTTCAGTAAAGTCGACTATGATACTCTTCTCTTCCCAAGACTCAAGATAGGTAGTATTTTTGCTCCATACCTCCATGGCTTCTGAACTGATTTCATTCAAAGCACTTATCACTTATTAGAATTAAGTGTTTACCCACCTTACCTCTTATGTCTTCCTTGACACTCACTCATTCATTAGCTCTGGACATGCAAGCTCTAACCAACACTTCTCCATAAAATCAGAAACCCCTTGAGTTTGTCCACATCTCTCCCCTCCTTGCCATTGCTCTAGAACTGGTCAGTACACTCTTGTCCCTGTTGCAATGGGCTATCCCTGCTGCAGACTTATCTGCTTGTAGTTCATTTCCTTCAGTGTGACCAGAGGGTCACTATGAGTCATACTTGACTTTACAGCACCTAACAGCAACAATCAATGAAGTTGTTCTAAAACATACAGCTGGCCATGTCACTCAGTTCAGTAAAACCTTCCAGTGGCTCTCAATTTTGCCTTCAAAGTTCAAATTTCTGACGATGATTTCTAAGACTGTTCACTGTTGAATCTCTGATTATTGTCAGTTTTTGGTAGCTACTATTACTCACTTCCTACCTCTTGCCTTTCACACTGCAGCCAGTGTGAACTTCTTTGGTCTCAAGAATTTTGCCCTTACCATTCCATTCCCCCAGCACTTTTCTCCTCCCCTCCACATGCTTTATAGGACTGCCTCCTTCACAAACGCTGGACCTCAGTTTAGCTGCCCCTTCAGGGATAGCTGTCCATGCTGTCATATGGCTCTTCTCAAGATTTTCCTGTTGCTGTTTTTTGTTTTTCTTTTTTTCAGTTCTTTACCAACAAGACCACTTCTTAAACTGTAGTATAATTCTCTCTTCTTTCTAATCACTCTTCAGAGCCTTGGTGGCATTGTGCATTACACACTGGGTTGCTGACTAAAAGATCAGTGCATAGAATTCACCAGCTGCTTCTTAAGAGAGAGGTGGACAGTCTCCTTCTGTTGATATTTAGTCTTAGAAACTGAATGGAGTGCCATGAGTCAGAATCTATTCAACAGCATTGAGTTTGTTTTGGTTTCCAGTAAGCATGTTATAAGGTAGAGACTATATCTGTCTTATTTGTCACCTACATATCCAAATACATTACTGGAAAGAAATGTAGAATAGACATATGCTGAATGGATAAATAATGATAGCTACTAATCCAGGAAGCTTTGGCGGACTAGTCCACAGAGAGGCACACTGCTAACCTAAAGGCCACGCTTCTCTACAGCTTGAATCCACCAGTAGCTCTGAGGAAGAAAGCTCCTCCTGTGTGATTTACAACCTTGAAAATCCACCGGTGGTTCAACTATGAGTTGGCTCCGATTCAAAAGCAGTGAGCTGAACTATATAAGTGACTTACATGGATTGACTTATTTAATCCTCACAACTGTTCAAATAAGAGATATAGATTATTAAGCCACTATATAAAGAGAGCTGGACAATGGCGAGGATGATAGAAGAAGAACTGATCCCTTTGAGCTGTGGTGCTGGAGAAGAGTGTTGAATCATGGACTGCTAGGAAAACAAACAGGTTCATCCTGGGAGGGTGAAACCAGGCAGCTTCTTGGAGGCAAGGATTCTGGGGCTTTGTCTGACATACTTTGGGCATGTTGCCAGGAGGGACCAGGACTTGGAGAGGAACATGACACTTGGGAGGGTGGAGGAACAGCATAGGAGAGAAAGACCCTCAATGGAATGGATTGATTCAGTGACTGGAGTAATGAGGGGTAGGTGTGTCAGAGACAGCGAGGTGGGCTCAGGATACAGCAGGGCTCAGAGCTGTTGTACACAGGGTCTCAATGAGTCAGAGTCCATGTGGCACATAACAACAACAACATGGAGAGGGAAATCTCATGGCCTAGTGGATAAAGAGTTGCACTGACAACCAAAGGCAGGCAGTTTGAGTACCAGTTGTGACATGGGAGAAAGAATGGCCAATTGTGTGATTTACAGCTTCCAAAAATCCAGTGAAAGGCCAGCCATCCTGGGTTTTGACTTGACAGTATTGTAGGGCTTTTGCTCTTTATTTGTGGGTTTGGTTTTTTGTTTGGTTTTTTTTGTCTTGTTTTTGTTTGTTTTTTTTTTTAAAGTAAATCTACTTTATTTAAAATGCACTTTGCTGCTTTGGTGAAAGTAGACTAAAGTTAAACTGTTGTCAGTCCCAAACATAGAAAAGTATGGTATTTATCCATTCTATGTTGGCTAGCTGGGGGTAGTCAGCAGTTTCAAGGGCCTGGGGCCATTTTCCATTATTTCAGCACTAGTTGAGTAAGTCATAAAACCGTGATGAGGGGTAAACATTAATCAGATTATTCACTATTTCCTGGAACACAGACATATTCAGGTAACGTCAGAAGGCGAGCAAAATGGAATAGGTTTGGTTTCAACCTTATAGCCCCAACAAAAAGAAAGGTGGAAAGGAGAGAATACCTTCTAAAAACTACTTCCTTCAGAAATGGGGTAAAGCCAGGGGAGAGGATCTTATGTTATAGGGGGCTTGGGTGGAATTGGCTGATACTGAAAGTTAACAGGAACTGTCCCATGGTCCAATGGTTTGTTAAGGTTTCTATTTGATGGGTCAGGAAGTGGTGCCAAGAGGCTCAAGGCCTGGAGTTCAATTGCTTCTGAACTGTAGTAAGGAGATTTCTGGGTAAGAAGACTTCCCCCTTGATGGGCCACTTGATGAAAGGTCTAAACTCACTCGTAAGTCCAGAAGCAACATTAGTCAAATGTATAGCAAATACGCTTTATTAAAAATTAACTCTTTAAAAAAATTAACTCTTTGATCAAAGTGGACTGAGGTTCAATTGGTGTCAGCTGATAATGAGGCTTTTTGAGAGTACAGAGAGAGTAAAATATTTCCTTCAGGATTGGAAAGCTAAGTTATGGGTCTGAGATTTGAACCCAAGGAATCTTGGTGGGACAATGGTGCGGCTAAGTCAAAGGCAGATGAGTCAAATGTATATCATGACTGTGCATGATCAGTTCCCATAGGAGAAAATACCTAGAAACCTTATGTGTCAGTTCTACTTTAATATATAGGGTCACTGTGAGTGGAAACTAACTCAATAACATGTAACAATAACTCCAGTTCCATATATTTAACTATCTCTGAACATTTTTTATTCATGAGAGTCTCTAAGGCCTTACACCATTTGATATGCACTCCTGCATCCCTCTTATGTGTGTTAGGGAACCCTCAGTCTACTAAGGAATACAAGACTCATACTCTGACTCAGGAGTATCAAGGTCACCAATTATAGTAACATATAGAGAAACAGTAACCTGAGGTTGGATCCAGGGGGCTGTGTGGATGAAGAAGAGAAACAGTAAAGACAGAACAACTGGAGAATATACTTTAGGGATTTGGCACATTGAAAGATGTAGAAATAGAGTCCTCATGTATCCATGCACATTAAAAAAAAAAGACAATATACAATAAGGGATTATTAAGATACTGTATTAGGATTAATTGTATAAGATAAAATATTTATGAATAACCTAATTAAAAACATCCACTGTTTTGTAAGCTTTCACTCAAGCTACAGTAAAATGTAAAAAAATCCATAAAAATAGTAAAAAATTGCAGAAATAATTAGTGCCTCCACATTCTCATCCACCTATCTATCCATACATCCACCATTTACTTAACAGTTTTTTGAAGACTGCAATGTGCTAGGACTTATGTGAGAGGAGTGTTCAATGGGATTATGTTTGCTAGGGCCACAGCAGAAAATCCAGGGTAGAGCAGGAAGAGAAGACGCAGTTAAAGTCACTTGTAGGATTACTGAGAGTTGCTTCAGGCCTTTCAGCAGTGCTGTTCTAGACTGGGATAGAGCTTCTGGTCACCACACTATCCGAGGTAGTGGAGCTTGGCTAACCTCTGATTAAGTCTAATGAAGTCTCATCACCAGAGTTCTTGGAGAAGTCCACAAGCTGGGACTGGAAGTGACCAAGAACATGAAAACTAGCATTTATGGAGTACCTTTAGTGTCTGGTATTTTGCTTAGATATGATTTTCAGTTTTCAGAACAGCCCAGTGAGGAAAGTATTTTTATCTCCTTTATACTAATACCTGGAGAGGTTAAGGAGCTTGCCCCAGACTATCTAAGTGGTAATAGTAAAGTCAGGATTGAACCCAGGGAACATCTGACCATGAACTTTCCACTACTCTGGATTTTTTCCCAATTTAAAGTCACCTTTTCCGTCAAAGGCTGAGTCATCCCAGGCCACTACCTGGTGGTAGAAGGAAAAATACCAGACAAGTTGTTTATGACAATGAGATGTGTGGCAGGCTTGCCACGCTGTGCTCTGGGGCTGCCACCTGCTTTCTGCTGGATGTGACTGACCTTCCTTTCCCCTTTAAAAATTTCACAAGCTGGCCTTGGACATGGCCTCTCTGACCAGCAGGCCCTGGAGGAACTCTCACTGCTGGAGTCTGCAGAACTGGCTGCTTTACCCCAAACAGTCTGTGTAAGGAGACCAAGGCACAAAGTGTAGGTACGGACATTAAGAGCTGCAAAGATACAGAGGAAAATAATGGTCCCGGTGGATTAGGCTAAAAACTGCAGCACAGTCTCTGTGGGGTGCAAGTGATTAACATATTCAGTTGCTAACTAATAGATTGGGAGCTCTGGTCTGGTGAGCTACTTACAGAAATTAAGCCACTGACGCCCCTATGAAGCACAGTTTTACTATGACATACACAAGGTTGCCGTGAGTCAGAATTCACTTGGGAGTAGCTCATTTTTCTCTTTTTGGTAATAAAAATTCTGCTTGCCCCACATGATCTGCATGAGAATACACAATATCTCACAAGTTACTCTATAAGACTTTGACACTCCTACCTTTGAAAAGTATGGCCAGTTTCCCTTCAGTTGCATCTGGGTGGGCATGTGACTCTTTTGTAACCAAATGAATGTGGTAGAAGTGACACTGTAGGACTTCTGAGGCTAAGTCAGAAAAAGACTGTTATTATTTTCACTTTTCCCCCTAAAATACTTAATCTGAAGTTCTAAGCCTCTGGAGAAGTAGTCTGACTGCCATGAGACTGCCTGGAAATACGCATACACAGAATAGTGACTTGGAGAAACCCTGGGACCAGAGAGGGTTACTAGAAGGATCTCTGCTCCTAAAGCCCTCTGCTCTTTCAGCTCCTGCAACTGCATCAAGGATTTCAAACTAGAGCTGCCCAGGTGAACCCTTCCCCAATTTCTGAACCATAGGAAACATGAAAGAATAAATACTGTTCTAAACAACCGAGGTTTTGTGGAGATGTGATAGACAGCAATGAAGAACTAGAACACTTGCATGAACTATTCTGTCCCAGTGATTCTCAGTTTCCTTTTCTGTAAAATGCTTACCTAGCAGATTGTTGTAAAATATGTGGTTGAACTTAGTTGATTATTAACAAAAGGGAGCTGAATGTATGGATAGATAGATGGGATGCCTAAATCCTTCTTCCCCAACTGTACTGACAGACTATCTTAAGGGGGGCGGGGAATGCACCTCAGGACATACCTTTGTTTATCAATTGTGTTGAATGCTACAAGGGCAAGGATCTAGGCTATTCCAGTACAAGGTCCCATTGTGAACTATGGATCATGTTGGACAAATTCTCTTTAAAAGACAGTATTTTAAAGGTGAGAGTTGTTTAGGACAACCCTTCTCTACTCTTTCCCTTCTGACCCTATTACATATTCCTCTAGCTCTGAAAGCCTCACCCCAGATTATTTACTGCAAATGGCCCTGTTTGAGTTAAGGAATGGGATATGGATGGTGAGAGGGGAGAGATGGATTGAACATTTTCAATTAAAATAAGCTGTCTTTGGGCAAAGATTTAAGATCTAGGCAATGAGGAGGCAATAACTCTCTTAGCTGGAATACTTTCAATATAGAATCAAGGGAAGGAGAAATGAGGTAAAAACTCCCAACAAAAACTTCATGCTGGTCTATACTTTGAAAATCTTATCATCCCTGAATGCTTGTGTAGGCCCTGATCTGTTTCTTGGAGATATGACAGGCAATGGCTGGCTACATGGAATAAGAAGGATCAGGACTCTCAAAACAGAAGATTTAGGTGGAAGATGACAGTGATGGGGAGGGTCCACTTGGCTATCTGAGTTAAGTTAGCAGATAGGGTTCTCAGGGTCCAGTAGCAGACTGGAGTGGCAACTGGAAAGCAAGGTGAACACTCTACTTCCTAGTAGAGACTGATACTGTCTCTCAAAGGTGGGTAACTCTAGGCCCTATGGTACAGTCTCAGGCCAGAGAAGTCAAAGACATGTGCTATTGTTGAGTGCTGATAAGTTGGAGCCTACACTTAGCTGACACTCCAGCTGGTTTTCAAAGGCAGTAAATTGCACAGGAGGAAACTGCTCATCTTTTCGCCACAGAGCATGTAGTGGATCCAAACCAATGCTTTTGGGTGGCTGGTGCAACTCCTTACCACTAGGCCACCAGAGCTCCTTCAAAGACTGAAAGACGACAGTAAGATAAGGACAGAGAGGCTGGGGCTACTGGATAGTCAAGCTGACTTAGTGACTTCTGCCCAGATTCTTTTTTTTTTTTTTAAATAAAGGATGGATGTCAGAAGTCCTGGTCTCCTACTTCATGGAACTCCTCAATAGACAGTGATGTTTCAATATTTATTTACTGGTTTTTATTCATTCATTCAAACATTTGTTGGGATCCTGAACATATTGCTACAAATAGTAACAAAGATAAAGTAGAATACAAAGAAGAATTATACACATATAAAGTTTATAGTCTAGAACAGAAACCAGCACTTTCCACTTAACTAAATTATGAAGCAGGCTGTTGCATTGCCTTGCACCTTTAAAGCAACTATTGGGTTTGTGGTACATATTCTGTGCAATTCATAGTGTAGTTGTTATCACCACCCTCACCACAGCTGTGCAAGGTGAAAGCACAATTCTCCATGCATTCACAGATGTTGTTGTTGTTGTTAGGTGCTGTCGAGTTGCCTGCAACTCATGTGTACAACCCTATGTACAACAGCCCTAAACCTTGCTCTATCCCTTGCCAATCTTTTTGTCTCTGACACACCTATATCCATTACCCCAGTTACTGAATCAATCTATCTCATTGAGAGTCTTCCTCTCCTGTGCTGTGCCTCCACCCTCTCAAGCATGACACCCCTTTCCAAGGACTGATCCTGCCTTGCAACATGCCAAAGTATGTCAGACAAAGCTTCAGAATGCTTGCCTCCAAGTAGTAGCCTGGCTTCACCCTCTCCAGGATGAACTTATTTGTTCTCCTAGCACAACAGCTCAAGGGCATCAACTCCCTTCTATCATCCCTAGACACTGTCCAGCTCTCTGATGCATAGAAAGTAACTGCAAAGATCATGATCTGGATCAGGCACACTTTAGTCTTCAGACTGACATTGTTGCTCTTCAGTACTTTGAAGAGGTCTCTGACAGCAGACTTTCCCCAATGCAATTCATCCTTTAATTTCCTGGCTGCTGGTAGCAAGAGTGTTGATTGTAGAACCAAGCAAACTGAAGCTGTCAACAATCTCAATCTTTTCATCATCTATCATGATGCTGGCAATTGGCCCAGTGGTGAGAATTTTTGTTTTCTTGATGTTGAGCTTCAATCCATATTGAAGGCTGCAGTTCTTGACCTTTTTCAGCAAGTGCTTCACGTCCTCCTCAGTTTCAGCAAGTCGGGTTGTGTCATCTGCATAACACATTGTTGATGAGTTTACCTCCAATCCTGATGCCACACTTCTCCTCATAGAGCCCAGCCTCCCAGAAAATCTGTTCCGCATGTAGATTGAAAAGATATGGAGATAGGACACATCCTTGACTCACACCTTTCCCAATTTTGAACCATGCAGTGTTTCCTTGTTCTGTTTTGATGATTGCCTCCTGGTCCAAGCATAGGTTTCACATAAGCACAATCAAGTGTTCTGGGACTCTCATTCTTTCAGAATCAGCCACAATTTGTTGTGATCCCCACAGTCAAATACCTTTGTATAATCAATGAAACACAGATAGACATTCCACTGGCACTCTCTGCTTTCAGCCAAGATCCATCTGACATTAGTTATAATATCCCCAGTGCTAGAGGCTTTTCTAAATCCAGCCTGCACTTTAGGCAGTTCTCTGCTGATGTGCTTTTCCAGTCATTTTTGGATAATCTTCAGCAGAATCTTGCTTGCATGTGATATCCATGATACTGTTTGATAATTTCCACACTCTGTAGAATCACCTCTCTTTGGAATAAGAGCAAATATAGATCTCTTCCAGTAGCTGGCCAACTGGTTGTCCTCCAGATTTCTTGGCACAACTTGGTGAGCACATCCAGGGCAGCACCTCTGTGTGAAAGATGTCAATTGGTATGCTATCAATTCCTGGGGGCTTGTTTTTGCCAATTCTTTCGGAGCAACTTAAAGTTATTCCTTCATCATCACAAGCTCTTGCTCATACATTGTTTCATGAAATTCTTCTGTGCCTACCAATTCCTTTTGGTACAATGACTCTGTATATTCTTTTCATCTTTTTTTAATGCTTCCTGGATAATTTAATATTCTTCCCAATGCATCCTTATGTATTGCAACTTGAGGTATGAATTTGTTCTTCAGTTCCTTGAGCTTAAGAAATGCTGAGAAAGTACAGCCCTTTTGATTTTCTGACTCCAGCTCCCTGCACATGTTGAGGAAACTAAAAATTAGAGCCTGCAATTAACACAGGTTTGCAGGACCTGAAAGTGATATAGGTAATATATGAACCCAAGAGTGCCTTTCAACAATGTGTGCATTGTTCTCCCTTTTTTAAGGTAATAATAGAACAGAATACAAAATTCTGGATTCAGGAGGAAAGATATTTAAATCTACATCAATGAAATGTGAAAAGCTTCACAGATGTGGGTGCATTGCAAAACTCTGAATGACAAACATGAATCTGAAATGAGAGCTCTTCTTAAATTCAACCCAATTGGACTACTGGGGATGATGGAACATGTCTGCACTGGTTGTTTTTGTTGTTATGTGCTGTCGAGTCACCTGTCACTCATAGTGACTCTATGTTCAACAGCCCTAAACCTTGCTCTATCCTATGCCAACCTTATTGTCTCTGACACACCCACCCCCATTACCCCAATCACTGAATCAATCCATCTCATTGAGGGTCTTCCTCTCCTATGCTGTCCCTTTAGCCTCCCAAGCATGCTGGTCTTCTCCAAGGACTGGTCTCTCCTTCATAGAAGGAAAATTTATGCCTTTAAGCAGGTGCTGGAGAAGAGTATTAAATATACCATGGACCACTAGGAGAACAAATAGGTTCATCCTAGAGAGGGTGAGACCAGGTTGTTCCTTGGAAGCAAGGATTCTGAAGCTTCATTGGACATATTTTGGACATGTTGCAAGGAGGGATCAGTCCTTGGAGAGGGATGTCTGCACCAGTAGGAGTGAGAAAGATCTCCTTGGGATATGAGATTCCCTGCTTAAATGTCACCTCCACCTCAATTCAGCAACCCCAATAGAAAAGAATATCAAACACATCTTCCCACCTGATCTGAAGCCTTGCTTTCTTGCCCTGCCTCATCCCTCATGGGCCCATTTCTGAAGTCATGTCCATACTTCTCATGCCCCGATGATCTTACAGAGCTATCTGGCCAGCCAGAACAAAAAAGGTCCTTTTCCCTTCATAAAACAGGGTGTTTTACTTCTTTTCCAAGAGTTTGTGATGCAGACAGATATAATTATTATCTTCATAATAAATTCAAGACAACGTAAATGACTTGTCCAATGAGACATAAAATATTGGCAGTAGGAGATTCAAAATTAGCTTATTTATTCATCCACACACCATCACATCCTCAGTACAAGCAGTCAGGAGATCTGGACATGTATAGCACAGGGAAAGTCTGCTGTTAGACAGCTCTCTAAAGTCCTTAAGAGTTCCTGATTCAAGCCATAGTCTTTCCAATCAACTGATATGCATCTGAGAACTAGGTAATAATTAAGGATGAAAAGAGAAGAATCATTTCCTTTGAGTTATGGTGTTGGAGAAGAGTGCTGAATATCCTATAAATTTCCAAAAGAACAAACAGATCTGTCCTGGAGAAACTGAAATCAGAGTGCTCCTTGGAGGCAAGGATGGTAAAGCTTAATTTCATATACTCTGGGCATGTTGCTAGGAGAGCCTATTCCTTGGAGAGGAACATTATGCTTGGAAAGGTCAGTGAAAGAGAAGAATACCCTTAATGAAATGGATTGACACAGTGACTGGGCTCAGGTGTGTCAGAAATGACACAGGATAGGACAAAGTTCAAATATGTTATTCACAGGGTCTCTAAAGGGCTATATTTAACTCAGTGGTGCTTACCAACAACATCAAGGTGCTCAGCTTTGTTTATTAAGTCTAGGAAAGAAAAGAGAGAAAAGCAAACATGGTGCCTATGCTCAAAAGTCTTTCCTTGACATCAATGTGCCTCCTAATAAGAAAATTTAGTTCCTACTTGCTCCCCAACTCTGAATTCTTTCTCTGTCCACATTCCCACCTCTTCCAGCAATAGATGATCATCATTAAAACGGAAAGATTAATTCTCTAGAGGGCTCGGCCAAGGAAAAGTGATTTCTCTTTGGTAAGGCTGACAGTACAGCTAGAATATTAAGAGGCACCTGTCTCAAAGCCTCTAGGTAAAGCCAGAAGAACAACGTGACATTGAAATATCTTTTGTTTCTGCCTCCCTCACCAATCCTCCCACGGTGTCGGACAGGTGCATGACTAAACAGATGAATCCTTCTCTCAAGTGCAGTGTGGAGGCTGCGGATGTAATTGCAGAGCCCTTTCCAATGCAGGCAAGTCCTGAGGCATCCTTTGTGTATGAAGGTCTGTGAACAAGGGAGGGAGATAGTCAGCGAAAGACAAAGAGAAAAAGGCAGAGAGGCAGAGACTCAAATAGAAAGAGATACAAATAGATAGAGGATACAAAGAGAAACCAATTACGATGAAACAGGAAGATAAGGAAAGAAAAAATCAGAGAAGCTGAGTGAGACTGAAACATGAAAATGAGAGAAAAATAGAGGGAATAGAAGGGAAAACAAGGAGCAAATGATAAAGAAGAAGAGAATTGTACTGAGAGAGCAAGAGATATACAGAGATAGATTATACAGGACAAATATAAAAGATACCAAAGTAAAAAAAAAGTATATCCAGTGGCTATTGAGACAATTCCAATTCTGGACAACCCCATGTGTTTCAGAGTAGAAGTGTCACATTAAGTTTTCTATACTGTGACCTTTTGGAAGCAGACTGCCAGGCTTTTCTTTTGAGATATCTGCAAGTAAGTTCAAACAATCAGTCGTTTGGTTCATTGCCTGTATACTATCGAGTCAGAAACAACTCAGAAGTGACCCTCCAGTCCATTTTCAGAGGCAGTTTAATGACTGTGAGATTGCCCAACCTTCTCCTGTGGAGCAGCTGGTGGATTCGAACCCTGTACCTTCCTGATTGCAGCACAGCTTCTTCTCACTAGGCCATTGTGCTTAATGGTTTGTACTACTTGGGGACTTAATATGAAATACAACAAAACTGAAACAGAGACAAAAATCCGAGAAAGGCAGAGGACAGAAAGAAAGAAGGGAGGTCTCGTATTTGCAGTATGAAATGAAATTCAATTGACACACTGAGAAAAAGATAGTGAACATAGAAGCAGAGATTGAAGTGCTTGGCCACAAGCCCAGGAATGTTATTTTCCAAGAAGTTCACGTCAGGGATGGGGCGCACAACCCATAGGAAGTTTCATTACTAACCCGAAAACAGCATTTCTCTAGGGTTGGCATCCACCAGCAGCTCAGAAGCCTGTGCAATCTGCAACCTTTGTAAACCCACTGGAGATTCAGATTTATATCTGACTTATGTCAGTTTTGATTTGATGGCAGTGAGTTTGAGGTCTTTGGGGGTTTATTTGAGAAATATACACATATACATACACATACAAAATTTTGAGAATATGAATTGAAGCTCAACAACAAGAAAACAAAGATTCTTACCATTATGTCAACTGGCAACACCATGATACATGGAGAAGGATTTGAGATTATTAACAATTTCAGCTTGCTCAGTTCCACAATCAATACTCTTGGTACCATCAGTTAGGAAATACAAAGACAAATTGCATTAGAAAAATCTGCAGTCAGGGACATCTCCAGAGTGCTGAAGAGCAACAATGTTAGCCTAGAGACTAAGGTGAGCCTCATCTAAGCCATGGTCCTCTCAACTACTTGCTATGCATCAGAGAGCTGGACAAGGATCAAAGATGACAGACTAAGAATTTATTCCTTTGAGCAGTGGTGCTGAAGAAGAGTATTGAACATACCATGGACCGCCAGGAGAACTGACAGGTCTGTCCTGGAGAGGGTGAAGTCAAACTGATCCTTAGAGGCAAGGATTTTGAAGATCTGTCTCACACACTTTGGGCATGTTGCCAGAAGAAACCAGCCCTTGGAGAAGGATATGATGCTTGGAAGGGAGGAGGAACAGTGCCGGAGAGGAAGACTCCCAATGAGATGGATTGACCTGGTAACCGGGATAATAAGGGGTAGGTGTGCCAGAGGCAGTGAGACTGACTCAGGATAAAGCAGGGTCCAGAGCTATTGTGCATAGAGTCACTATGAGTCATAGTTGACTCAATAACACATAACAACAACAACAACATGAAACTCAGTATTAGTTTCATATTGCTGTTGTAACAAGTTATACAAAACTTGGTTGTTAAATAAGAGACATTTATTCTCTCACAGGACTCGAGGCCAGATGTCTGGAATCAGTTTCACTGGACTAAAATTAAAGTGACAACAGTGCTAAAATGTTCCACACAGTTTGGAGAAACAGTTTCTGGCCTCTCCAAGTTTCTGGTGGTTGTTAACATTCCTGGGCCTCTGGCCTCAGCACTTCAATCTCTTGCCTTCACGCTCACACTCTTTGCTCTGGGTGTCAGATCTCCCTCATTTTGCGTGCCAAATGTCATTGCAATTTAAGGTCCACTTTCATAATTCAGGATAAACTCCTTATCTCAAAATTTTTACTTCAATCAGATTGGCAAAGGTCTTGTTATTTAGGTTATATAAACTAGGACCTGAATATTGTTGGGAAGTTATTATTCAGTTTGTAGGGGCTCCCTCAGATTTCAGCTATTTATCTAAGACCTCAAGACAAGGAGGTTGGGAGAGAAAAGTGTAATAAGAAAAAGTTCTGACTCTGTCAGCCACCTTGCTGGGGCTCTACCAACTCACTTCACCTGACTCCATATCACAAGGAAAAGTCCAATATCCTCCAATATATTGATGCAATATCATCAATCTATACAATAACCTTTATGCCAGATTTGGACCCACATATGCTTAGGAGGAAGAATGTGGCATCAGAATTAGAGTAAGGCTCATCAACAACCTGTGATACACAGACGGCACAACCTTGCTTGCTGAAACTGAGGAGGACCAGAAGTGCTTGCTGTAGAAAGTGAAGGACTGTAGTCTTCAACATGGATTGAAGCTCAATATTAAGAAGACAAAATTTCTCACCACTGGGCCAATTGGCAGCATGATGATAGATGGAGAGGAGATTGAGGTTGTTAATAATTTCAGATTGCTTAATTTCATAATCAATACTCTTGGTATCAGTTGTCAGGAAATCAAAAGATTAATTGCATTAGGAACATCTGCTGTCAGGGACCTTTCCAGAGGACTGAGGAGCAATGATGTCAGTCTAGAAACTAAGGTGTGCCTGATCTTTGCAATGACTTGCTATGCATTGGAGAGCTAAACAATGACTAAGGATGGCAGAAGAAGAATTGATGCCTTTGAGTTGTGGTGCTGGAGAAGAGTACTGAACATAACATGGACTGCCAAGACAACACACAAGTCTGTCTTAGGGTAAAACCAAGTTTCTTCTTGAAGCTAGGAGTTTGAAGCTCTGCCTCACATATTTTAGTTATGTGGCCAGGAGACACCAGTCCTTGGGGAAGGATATCATGCTTGAGAGAGTGGAGGGGCAGGGCAGGAGAAGACAACCCCGGATGAGATGGATTGATACAGTAGCTGGGGTAATAGAGGTAGGTGTGTTGAAGTCAGTGAGACTGGCTCAGGATAGGCCGGGTTTCAGAGCTGTTGTACATAGGGCCATTATGAGTCACAAGCAAGTCAGTGGCACATAACAACATGTTTAACTCCAGAGTTCTTTTTATTTGTCTTATTTCCTTCCTCTCAAGGGTAAGAAATATCTACACTGGAAAAAAAATGTGCTCTCTTTAAGCTCTTTGGTTTATAGAAACTCTTTCTCGCCTCTTTTCCTGCTGTTTATGCCTAGAGGCCTTGTTGGTAAGGAGTTGCAGGCTGTTGGAATCAAACTGCTCCAAGGGAGAAAGATAGGCAACATCCTCCCATGTGATTTAGAGCATCTGAAAAACCACTGGAGGGTCAGATATAAGTTCATTCCAACTTGATGGTATATAACAATAACAACAACAACAACAATTCCTTTAGTTGAAGGAACTTGGATGGCATAGTGATTAAAATGCTTGCTGACTAACCTTATCCATAGTTCAAACCTACCATCTGCACCTCAGCAAAAAGAAGAGGCAACCTGCCTCTGCAAATTTACAACTTTGGAAACATTATGGGGCAGTTTTATTCTGTCCTATAGGGGGCTCCGAGTTGGAATTGCCTGACGGCTGGGAGCTCAGGTTCAGTTATGTCCGTATCTCTAATCTGACTATACTAGTCAGCCTTCTAGTTGTTATTCTTGCTTTGTTTCTCCCTCTTGCTGAGTGAGATATCCTCCCCACTTGCTAGTCTTGTCAAATCACAACTTATAGCCTCACATTCTTTCCCTTTTACCTGTAGGTTAAGACTCTTTATCCTGACCTTAATGGCCTTGTGTAAACTGACCTGAACTTCCTCTCCTGACGGTATATCCTGTTATGAATCTATTTAGATAAAGTATCTGAGAAGCCTGAGATTTTTCTTGGCTTATATACATTTAGCTGTGTGATACTGTGGTTAGGCTACTTTTCTTCCTGAGGCCTCAGTTTCCTCGTTTCTCAGACAGGGATGACATAATCCACCCCTCAGGATTATTGCATAGATTGTCACTGTTATCCGAGGCTCAGGTGGTTCCTAACTCACAGTGACTGGGCACAGCAATACTTCCCAGTCCTGCACCCTCCCTAGGATCAGTTTGGGCCAGACCTTTGTTGATATACAGGGCTTTTGGTTGATTTTCAGAAGGCGACTGAAATCTGTTCAGCAACATAGCAACACACAAACTCCCACTGCTAGGTGGTGGTGACTGTGCACCGACTGGGAATCAAACCTGGGTGTCTTGCAAGAGAGGGCCGAATTCTACCACTGTGTCACCAAGTGCTCCCTGAACCCTTACTGTATTAGTGCTAAATTATGTATACAAAGCACCCAGCCACAATTCTGACATCTGTAGTTCTTATTATCATTTATATTTATGAACCTGTCTTCTCAACAAACTGAGCTTCTCAAGGACAAGGACATGTCTCACATATATTAGGCATGTAGCCAGGAGGGACCAGTCCTTGCAGAAGGACATCATGCTTGGAATGGTAAAGGGACAGCACAGGAGAGAAAGACCCTGGATGAGACGAATTGACACAGTAACTGGGGTAATGGGGGCAGAGACACTAAGATTTTCTCAGGATACGGGACGATTCAGAGTTATTGTGCATAGGGTCACTATGAGTCATGGTCGATTCAGCAGTACAAAACAACAACTCCCATCAGACCTCAGTCTCTGAGATGGTACTCCTTTCCCTACTTGTCCTGGACTCAGTATTTAAAGCTCATCTATTGTCTATGAATGTGGAGAAATGACGAAAGTTATACAAGTGTTCAGGGCTTTCCTTCATAGGTCGCAATGAGTCGTCTAGGGCTTGATGGCACTTAACAGCAACAACAACAACAAAACAGCAACTATCTATCTCAGACCCACTTCTTAGCCAAGAGAGAAATTAATCTCTTCAGCTCTCACACTATTACTTGCTTCCTGCCTCATCCACATCTCCCCTTCAACTCCTGGCACCAGTAATTTCCCAGCAATGGCCGCCTTCCCCCACTGACAGTTGACCATGGATCTGGAAACGGACTCTTTTTTTTTCTATAATTATATTTTATTAATTTTCATAAACATTTACAGAGATTTTGGGTTTCCATTCATTCATTGTTGCACTAGGAAACGGACTCTTGAAATCAGCTGTGCCTGAGCGGTTAGGCCCCAGCACAGTGATTGTTTAGTCTTTGATGCTGCTTAGCCTGTGAGGAAGTGCTGCTTCTCAGAGAGATGCTCAGCCCCTGCTTGTCTCACATGTATTTTTAGAAGCTTCAACTAATACACAGTAAAAATAAGACCAAAGGCCAAAGTAAATGTTTGCCCAGCAGCATTCTGGAACAGACAGGAAAGGGAGAAGGAAGAGAAGTATAATGAGCAGGAGTGGCTCTGATTAGTACTGGCTTCTGCCCTGCATGGAGGAAGTAACCTCTAGGTATCAGTTTTCAAATCTTGGCAGAAAGCAAAGAGTGCCAGAGGGATGTCTATTTGTGTTTCATTGACTATGCAAAAGCATTTGACTGTGTGGATCACAACAAATTGTGCCTAACCTTGGTGAAAATGGGAATCCCAAAACACTTGATTATGCTTATGTGAAACGTATACTTGGAACAGGAAGCAGTCCTCAGAACAGAGCAAGGAAACACGACATGTCTTAAAATCAGGAAGGGATGTGTCCTCTTTCCATACCTTTTCAATCTATATGCAGAACAGATCATTCAGGAGGCTGGGGTTTATGGAGAGGAATGTGGCATGAGGATTGGAGGAAGACTCATCCACAAGATACGTTATGCAGATGGCACAATCTTGCTGGCTAAAACTGAGGAGAACTTGGAGCACTTGCTACAGAAGGTCAAGGACTGTAGTCTTCAACATGGATTGAAGCTCAGCATCAGAAAGACAAAGATTTTCACCCCTGGGCCAATTGGTTGCATCATGGTGGATGGATAAGGGATTGAAGTTATAAACAGTTACAACTTGCTTGATTCCACAATCAAGACTCTTGACACCAGCAATCAGGAAATCGAAAAATGAATTGAATTAGGTAAATATGCGTCAGGGACCTTTCCAAAGTACTGAGAAGCAACAATGTCAGTCTAGAGACCAAGATGCATCTGATCCAAACCAAGGTCTTGCAATCACTTACTATACTTCAGAGAGCTGGACAATGACTAAGGATGACAGAAGAAGAATTGATGTCTTTGAACTGTGGTGCTGGAAAAGAGTCTTGAACATACCATGGACCACCAAGAAAACAAATAGGTCTGTCTTGGAGAGGGTAAAGCTGAGTTTCTCCTTGGAGGTTAGGATTTTGAAGCTCTGTCTCACATACTTTGGGCATGTGGCCAGAAGGGACTGATCCTTGGAGAAAGACATCATGGTCAGAGTGGTGGAAAAATAGAGCAGGGGAGGAAGACCCAGGAGGAGATGGATTAATACAGTAACTAGGGCAATGGGGGTAGGTGTGTCAGAGTCAGTAAGACTGGATCAGGGCAGGACAGGCTTCAGAGCTGTTGTACATAGGGTCACTATGAGTCACAGACAACTCGATGGCCCATAACAACAACAAATGCAGGGAGGGCTTGACTTGCTGATATTTTGAGATCTTTCAACTCTGATATTAAGTCCCAAGATTAGTACCTCCTAACTGGGATAATTAGAGGGTTCCTAAACCATTTGATATTGTTGTTAGATGCCATCAAGTCCAGGATGACTCAGAGACTCTATGAACAATGGGAACTTTTTGACAGTATAGAAAAATTACATGTGTTAGTGGTTTTGAAGGGGGTGCAGCCAGAGTGCTCTTTGGAGGCAAAGATGATGAGTCTTGACTTCACATACTTTGGGCATGTTGCTAGGAGGAGCTACTCCTCGAAGAGGGACATGATACTCAGAAAGGTAGAGGATCATCAAAGGAGAAGACCCTCAAGCTGGTGGATTGACATGGTAATGGCATAATGGGCTCTAATGTGTCAGGAAGTGTGAAGATAGGGAAGAATAGGACAGGGTTCAGATCTGTTGTCGCTATGGGAACTCAAGTTGATAGCACCTAATAACAACAGTGTGATATATTGGACTGCTAACCTAAAGGTTGGTAATTTGATGCCACCAGTCACTCTGCAGGAGAAAGGTGAGACGATGTCCTCCAGCAAAGACTTATTGCCTTGGAAACCTGATAAGGGTTACCATGAGTTGAAATTGACTTGATGGCACTGGATAGGTGAGTTTTCTGGGTCTTCAAATGGGTCTGCATCTTCCAAAATGTTAGTAGTCTCTGCTTCAGGTCTGTGAATGGAATTACCGATTTTATCATCACCTCCCAAGTAATATTTCTTCTCATTTTCTGACTCATCCTCTTTTTTCCTATCCTGACTCTTCTGAGATTACTGAGAATCTGACAGTGCTAAAGAGAAACCAAGCTAGATTTGGCAGGCAAAGAATGAAATAAAGAATTGATCGCAAATGTCTGTATTAACCAGAGAACGTCCATGACCTCAATTTTTTGAAGGAGTCAAAGAACAGCTAAGGCATGGTGACCCACAGGAAGTGAAAACAGAACTCAGCTGGGCTATTCTTCCTGAAAATCAGAGGTCGATATTTGACGGAAAAGGATCAAAAGCTGGGGTCAGAACTTAAAAAAGATTGGCTGAAGGGCTTGCTTATGGGATGGAATAGATATGGGAGTTCTGATATTTAAGAAAAGTAGAATTTCTCTGTTTTTGCATCTTGATTATGTCTGAATTTGATTTTGTTACATGGGTTAATGGAATGAGCAGTATCCTGTGAATTAGAAGCTCAAGACTGAGTGTCACCATTCACTTTACTTGTTGTATGACTTTGGGCAAATCACTTACCCCTTACCAGTATAATAATGAGGAATTTTCTTATTATACAAAAGGATGGTCATTACTATAGAAGAATATAATTATAATATTTCATTGTTAACAATCTCCTTAAATTTCCATCTTTTTTTTTTTTTTACATTCTTGTTCTATCTCAAGCAAAATAGAAATGACAAAAATCACAGGAAGGTTTTGCTATTGGGCCCATATTTTAATTTTTAGAGTCTTTTTGACTATTTGTTGTTATTGTTAAGTGCCATTGAGTCAAATCTGACAAATAGTGACCCTATAAACAAAATATCTAAACCCTATTCCATAACTATATTTGTTTCTCTAATGTTCATAGTTTCCAAAGGCCTGTTGTTCAAAAAGTGGATACCAATCCTGCTTCCATGCCTGGCTTAATCTGGGAGCTCTACCAAATCCTGTCCACTGTTGGTAACCGTTACAACAAAATAATAGCCTTTTTTACCTGCTCTTGTGCTATTTTCTTCTAAATTGTTGCTCTGAATTCTAAACTTAGGAAGGGAATAAATATTTGTGAGTACCATTATTCTGTCAGTTAGTCCTGCTGTGGTAGCTTGTGCATTGCTACGATGCTGAGATCTTTGTTACTGGTATTTCAAATTGCAACAGGGTCACTTACAGTAGACAGATTTTAGCAGAATTCCAGACTAAAGTAGACTAGGCCACAGGATTGGTCATCTAATTCTGAAATATGAGTAGCATGCTATGGCCATATTATCAGGATGGGACAAGATATGAAGAAGAACACCATGCTTGCTGAAACAGGATAGTGAAAAATAGGAATACCTTCAATGAGATGGACTTAGATAATGGCTGCAAAACTGAGCTCAAGCCTAGCCTAGCCACTTTTGGGTAGTCCTCTCACAGTAATGACTTTACACCTGTGTGTCTCTTCTACTACACTATCAAGTTCTATGACTGCAAAAACATATGCCTTCACTCTTCTTTATTGTCCCCGTGCCTAGCAGAGTGTCTGACATATTCACTGTTCAGTTGTAAATATTTTCTGGGTGAAATAATGAATGCTGTGAATGGTAGGAATTTTGGGGGGGCAATATAGTACCTCCTTCTCCCTGGGTTGATCTTTACTCAGGACTGAAAAGTGATTGTGAGGATGGCACAGGATTTGACAGTGTTTAATTCTACCAGACATAAAATTAACTATGATTCAGAACCAACTGGAGAGCACCTAAGTATGTTTATCTTCGGTGCTCTCTGCTAGATTCATTTATTACTCAGAACAATCTTACAAAGCTCATTCGATTATGCCCATGTTGTTGTTGTTATGTGCCATTGAGTCACTTGTGACTCATAGCGACCCCTATGTACAAGAGCCCTAAATGCTGTTCTATCCTGTGCCAACCTCACCATGTCACAGGTCAGAAAACTGAGGTCCAGAGATAACAAGTCACTGTGTAGCATTACTCAGCTAGCAAACTGAGAAATTAGGATTTAAATTTCAATCTGTGTTGCTCCAGCACCTTGCCTCTTTTATTATGCAATAATATTTTCTTATTTTAACTTTGAAAAGGAATTAATTAATTTATTAAAAATTTGTGCTATATAAGACACAATGCAATTGCTGTGGGTGAGAAATACCTTATGTCTTTAAGAGACCTTTGAAGAAGACAAGCAAATAAAAAAAAAAATTCAACATAGACCAATGATTAATATGATGTGTTGTTGTTGTTATGTGCCTTCAAGTCACCTGCGAGTCATAGCGACTTTATGTACAACAGCTCTGAAACCTGCTCTATCCTGAGCCAACCTCACCATCTCCAACACACCTACCCCCATTACCCAGTCACCGAATCAGTCTATCTCATTGAGGATCTTCCTCTCTTGTGTTGTCCCTCCACTCTTCCAAGCATAATGTCCCTCTCCAAGGAGTAGTCTCTCCTTGCAACATGCCCAAAATATGTCCGACGAATCTTCAAAATCCTTGCCTCCAAGAAGCAGCCTGGTTTCACCCTCTCCAGGATGAACCTGTTTGTTCTCCTAGCAGTCCATGGTATATTAAATACTCTTCTCCAGCACCAAAGTTCAAAGGCATCAATTCTACTAGCACAGAATGGAGCCCAAACTCAAGAAACTGAGCTGAATGATTGAGGGGCGATGAGCTTGAAATCACATCCTAATATTACTGTTCGAGTCTCTAGATCAGCTCTGACTAAAGCCATTATACCTTTAAACTTTAAATCTTTGTGAGCTAATTAATTCTCTTTTATATCTAAGTCAGTTTGAGTGGGGTTTTCTGTCATTTGTAGCCACAAGAATTTTGATTAATCAAAGTCCTTGGAGTTTATCAAATCTCCTGATTTGGCAGATGAAGAAAAGGTTTGCAAAATTACATGGACAGCTTTTACACACAACAAACTTTCTAAAGAAATACAGTGTTTCATTTCTTTTTATCTTTACTGCTAACCAGAACAAGGGCAAATTGTCCTTCAGCCTGGATAGGGTCATAGAATATTGATTTTGGTCACAGAATGCCTAATCTTTCTCCAACAGAGAGAATTTCTTAATTCAAGTCCTCGGAAACCAGTTTTGTTTTGCATTACAATGTTTTTATCCTCCAAGCAGAGCTACTGATGACCGTCCTTTCTCTTCCATGCAGTACAATCAACAGCAATTAATTTTAATCACAAGCAGACAGCAAGAACGAACAGAGCATTAATTGAACGGAAGTAATCAGGATCTCCGGTAGCCTACAGTTGGAACCTGTATGCAGGAAAACATAAGCGGTAACATGTATGTGCATGTGCACGTGGGTGCACACACACCTTGTCCATGCCCTGCTCCCACAATCTACCAGGGCACAGGGATAGGGCGTCTGTAAGATGAGCATTCTGTCTGTCAGCGTGATGTAGTGAGAAAACCAAGGGCTCTGGAGTCACAGGGATTCAACCCCCAACTAGTTGAATAAATTTCATTTTCTCATTTGTAAAATGAGAAAGGTATTTGTAAAATACCTACTTCAAAGTGGTTTAGAAGATTAAATAAGAATACTGTACACAAAGCACTTTTTACTGATAGATAGCAGGAACTCAATAAGCATTTCACAGTCTGCTCTCTTTCGTTTCACATCAAACACCTTCTGTGACTTACAGAGAATAAAGGCCTAATGTGATCTGACATTTTAGATCTTTGAAGCTTCTTGATCTAGCTTAACCAACTTGATACATCTCCAATAGGTGCCCCCCTCATGCCTATACCACTTTCCTCAGCCAACCATGGCATAAAAACATATATGAATGTTACCTTGTGTTACAATATTTATAAATATGAGAATCTTATATTGGATATTATAGCTAATGTTAGATGGATTTTGGCTGAAAGCAGGGAATATCTGAGGAATGTCTATCTATATTTCATTGACTATGCAAAGGTGTTTGACTCTGTGGATCACAACAAACTTGGATGGAGGGACAGCACAGGAGAGGAAGATCCTTGATAAGATGGATTGATTCAGTAACTGAGGTAATGTGGGTAGCTGTGTCAGAGACAGTGAGATTGGCGCAGGATAGAGCAGGGTTTAGGGCTGTTGTATATAGGGTCGCTATGAGTCGCAGGCTGATTCTGAGAAGAATGGGGATCCCAGAACTCTTGATCGTGCTAAAACAAAACCTATACTTGGACCAGGAGCCAGTTGTCAGAACAGAGTAAAAAAGCACTGCATAATCTGGAAGGGTGTATACCAGGGATGTGTCCTATCTCTATACCTTTTCAATCTATATGCAGAACAGATTATCCAGAAGGCTGGGCTCTGTGAGGAGGAATGTGGCATCAAGATTGGAAGTAGACTCATCAACATTCTATGTTATGCAGATGATACAACCCTGCTTGCTGAAACTGAGGAGGACCTGAAGCACTTGATACAGAAGGTCAAGGACTTATAGCCTTCAATATGGATTGAAGCTCAATATCAAGAAAACAAAGATTCTCACCATTGGGCTGATTGGCAGCATCATTATAGATGGTGAGGAGATTGAGACTGTTGATAGCTTTAGTTTGCTTGGCTCCACAATCAACATGCTTGTACCAGCAGCCAGGAAATTAAAAGACGTATTGTCATGAGAAAGTCTGCTGTTACAAACCTCTCCAAAGTACTGAAGAGCAACAATGCCAGTCTGGAGACTAAGGTGTGTCTGATACAGGCAATGGTCTTTGCAATCACCTGCTATGTGTCAGAGAGCTGGACAATGACTAGAAATGATAGAAAGAGAATTAACTTCTTTGAGCTGTGGTGTTAGAGAAGAGTATTAAATACACAAAGACTGCTAAGAGAACAGGTTTGTTGTAGAGAGAGTTAAACCAGGCTGCTCCTTGGAGGCCAAGATACTGAAGCTTCATGTGACATTCTTTGGACATGTTGCAAGGAGGGACCAGTCCTTGGTGAGGGAACGTCATGCTTGGGAGGATGGAGGGACAGCACAGGAGAGGAAGATCCTTGATAAGATGGATTGATTCAGTGACTAGGGTAATGTGGGTAGCTGTGTCAGAGACAGTGAGATTGGCACAGGATAGAGTAGGGTTTAGGGCTGTTGTATATAGGGTCGCTATGAGTTGCAGGCAACTTGATGGCATGTAACAAGAACAACAACAACAATCACCCCAACTTTCTTCATGTAATCGTTCAACAAACTCAACATGTATATTGGACTCTGTAGTTAGTGGTAAGGAGCAGTGCTGCCTACCCAAAGTTAGTGGTTTGGACCCACCAGATGTTCAATGAGAGAAAGATGGGTAAACTCCTCTCCTGTGATTTACTGCCTCTAAAAACCCACTGGAAATTCAGCCACAAGTCAGCCTAACTTTATGCCACATAACAACAACAACGACAACAATGATACTGTCAGGGAGAGGTCTGGTAGCCTAGTAGTAAGGGGCTGTGCTGACATCCCAAAGGTATGCAATTTGAAACCACCAGCCGCTCTGCAGGAGAAAGATGGGCAATCTGTTCCTGTGTAATTTATTGTCTCTGAAAATTCACTGGAGGGTCAATTGTGGATCGGTTCTGACTCATCAGTACATAAAAATAACGTAGGGGTTAGGCACTAGGTATCTTGAAATTTTTTACATAAAGAATTTGAAGCTAGAGTAAAGAAGCTAAGGTTATTAGTCCTGCCCCTAGATTATGTAATACTGAACACACTCATCCAAGCAGCCTGACTATCTAGGACTTGGTGCTCCAGGAAATATAACTGTAAAAATTACTATATGGTAGCTGTGACCTGGTATTAGTTCTACTTCTGCTACAAGATTTTGTCATGATGTTGGACTAACCATACACCCTCTCTGGGTTTAGTCACCTCAGTTGTATAACCTCCAGAAGTCATCAAGACCTACGGTGTTTCTAGTTGTGCCTAGTTCTGTATATACAAAGATAAGTCAGATATAATAAGCTCTTTGAAAGGCTCATAGTCTAGCAGACATTATGAAAAGTGGCAATAAAGAAAGAGATGTTTTAATATTTCTACATTGTAGTGCTCTTTGTTTTAGACCAGAAGAAGATTCCTCACTATCTTTAGGATAAATCCTCAAGGTCATTTACCTGACATTAAAGCTTTTCACACAGTCTGAGCCCTGCCTGTCTCCCTTGCTTCTCCTCCGTGCTGACTCTATGCTCTAGCCAAATTGGAGTGCTGGTCATTGTGCTCACTAATTTGTCTTTTTAGTCATGTGATGATGACCTTCTGAATTTCCCTATGTGCTATCTTATTATACTTCACCATTAAAGTGCTCCACTATCTTTATGCTAATGAGCAATAATTTCCTCTTGCTTGGATTCACAATCAACACTCTTGGCATCAGCAGTTAGAAAATCAAAAGATAAAGTGCATTGGGGAAAATCTGCTGTCAGGGATCTCTCCAGAAAGCTAAAAAACAATAATAGCAGTTTAGAGACCAAGATGTGTCCGATCCAGGCCATGGACTTCTCAATTGTTTGCTATGTATCTGAGAACTGGATAAATAATAAGAATAACAGAAGAAGAATTTCTACCTTTGATATGTGGTGCTGGAGAACAGTATTGAATATACCAGGGACTGTCAAGAGAAAAGCTAGGTCTGTCCTGCAGAGGGTGAATCCAATTGGCTCCTTGGAGGCAAGGATTTGAGGCTCCATCTCACATCATTTGGGCAAGTGGCCAGACAAGACCAGGTCTTTAGATACCTCATCATGCTTAGAAGGGTAGTAGCAGGTCAGTGCAGAAGAGGAAGGCTCTGGGGGAGATACAATGACATTGGGACTGTCAATGAGTCAGATGTGTCCGAGATGGTGAGGTTGGCTCAAGAGAGGGCAAGATTCAGAGCCATTGTTTATAGGCTCACTATCAGTCAGTCAATTTGACAGCACATAACAACAACAACAACAAATTTTGAAGGTGATCTGTGAATAGGACTAAGTTTGAAAATGTGTCTTCTGAAGATTTTATTATTTAACATGAGGTAACAGTGAATTGCTTGTTGTTGTTGATTGCCATTGAGTCAAGCACGACTCATAGCGACCCTATGAACAAAAGGGCTGACGTCTTTCTATAACAATCGTCATTTATCAAAGTTCATAGAGTTTCCAGAGGCATGTTGTTTAGGATGTGTAGGTCCCAAACCAAAATGAGTGATAACTTACAGAAATGGAAGAGACTCAAAAAAGAACAAAGATGGATTGTGATCAACATTCTCTTGCAGCTACAAGACAAGGACTCTCTTGGGTTACCAAAAGCTGAAAGATAAAGAAAGAAAAAAGCATTTTCTTCTTTAAGACACTCTTTTGAAAGGACATGGCCTATTGATACTCTGAATTCAGCATACTTGCCTATGAGACAAATTTCTGTTGTTGGAATGATCTACTTTATGGTATTTTTTTTTTTTTTACAACAACCCTAGGAAATTTACTCACGAGTTAATGCACAAAAGAAGGACCATCACACTTGTAGGAACAGTTCTAAATACTATGTTTTAAACAAATCTTTTCCTTCACTTTCCCCTCCCCACTTCTCCCCCTTCCTTCTATTACAGTGGTAATTGGATTAGATTGATTCTACCAATCCTTCCAAGATATAGTAATGACACATTAATCTTTGTCCTGAGACTTTGAAATGCATGATTGATTAATATGTCAGAATGTGCCTTTCCTCATGGAATATGAGAAAGCCCAACGAGCCAATTAGACAGATTTCAGGCTTGACTTTCTGAAAATGCTAGTTGTATTTAAACTTTGTTCTAGTGATGGCACAATGGTTACGGTATTTTGTTTCTAATTACAATTCAAATTCAAATGAGAGGAGAAAGACTAGTAGTCTTTTTTAAGATGTTAGCCTTGGAAACCCCATGGGACAGTTCTATTCTGTCCTCTGGGCTTAGGATCAACTTAATGGGAGTGGGTTTGGTGAGTGAGAGGTCAAGTTTTTCTACAATTCCCAATCTTCTCCTTCCTAGATGTTACTTCGTGTTCTTGCTTATAGTTTGCTTCCTAATTTAAAAAAAAAAAAAGAAATTCTCTAGAATATGAGAAAGAGCAGCCTCATGGAATCTTGCCATTATCAGGCTAATAGCACCATATATGAGTGATCACTTAGAACTCTTTCTTCAGAGCTATAAGATATTTTTCTGCGCCTCTAACCTTTGACAGTCCTCTGAATGCCTTCTCTTCCCTCTTCCTCTTGTCTCTCTGCTTGTTGCTGTTATTAGGTGATGTGAAGGAATTTCTTCTAGCAATCATATGTGCAACAGAACGCAACAGTGGCTAGTGTCGCACCATCTTCACAACTGCCAGCTTTGGGCCATTGTGTAGTCACCGGGTCAATCATGTTGAAGGTTTTCCTCTTTTGCTGACCCTTTATTGTAGAAGAAACATGAGCCCTTCCACCAGAGCTTAGTCCCTCTTGACAATGACTCCAAATATGTGAAAGAGAAAGTCTGTCTGTCCTTGCTTCTAAGGAATATTCTAACTGCAATCCTTCCACACTTATTTCCTCTTCTAGCAGTCGGTGATATATTCAACATTCTTCACTATCATCATAATTCAAAGGCATCAATTCTTCTTTGGGGTACCTTATTCATGATATAATTTTCACATGCATATGGGGCAACTAAAAATACCATGGCTTTGATAGGTGTCTTTTAGTCTATAAGTGACATATTTCCTTTTTAATATTTTAAAGAAGTCTTTTGCAGTAGACTTCCCCCAGTACAATATCTCATTCTATTTCTTACTAATGCTTCTGTGGCTGTTGGTTTGGGATCCAAGGAAAAAGAAATCTTCAACAACATTAATCTTTTTGTCTCTCATCATCATATTGTTTTTTGGTCCAGCTGTGAGGAATTCTGTTTTATAATGATGTATAAGATGCTTAATCACCCTTACAAGCTCACATCAAAATCTGCCCATTTACAGTAGCAGTGGCAAAGTTTTACAGGATAGCAAGTAATAAATGTTGGCAGGGATGTGGTCAGATAGCAATGGTAAAATGACTCTGGAAGGCAGTTTTGTGCTTCCTCAAAAAGCTGAACATAAAAATTCTATATGACGCAGCTATTCCATTGCTTGGACTATACTACAAGAAAATGAGAACTGAGGCTCAAATGGAAACTTGTGCACCAATGTTCATAGCAGTTTATTCACTATCACAAGAACATGGAAACAGCCTAGATGTCCAACCACAAACGGATGGACTTAGAAGTTATGGTGCATTCATACAATGGAATACGATGCAGCACACAGGAACAATTATTCTGTAAATTATTACCTAACTTGGGAGGGACTAGAGAGCATTATGCTGAGTGAAATAACTCAGTCCCATAAGGACAAATAGTGTATAAAACCATTATTGTACCATGAGTATGAGGATCCAAGGAGAGGGGCTGGAAATAGAAGGGTGAGGATGGGGGAGAGGGTGTCAACCATAAGGTTGCACAATTAGATGGGTGGGTGGGGTGAAGGAAATGGGAAGGATATTTTTTGAAAAATAATGTATCCATACTTTCTTAATAAATCAGTATAAATTTTTAAAAAAAGAATAATTGTTACCATATAGAGAATAAATTGAAGCATCTAAAACAAAAACAAAAACAAAACCAAAAAAAACCCAAACCAAACGAACTGCCCAGATGGTAAATCTTTTTAGTTCTGAAAGGCTGAATTAGTCATTTTGTCCTCTGAGATCCCACAGAACTCAGTACCAGTCTTTTTCTTTGTTTTAATAACTTTATTTTAAATCTAGGTCACACCAAAAGAAAAGTTGGGTAAGCAGAGTTATCATTTGTAATGAAATGGTAAAATGTGATGCAAATGAAAATACAACAAATAATAGTTATTAGCACTATAGAGAAGTTAGGTTACTTTTACTCAAATAATTTTAATTTATAATCCGTTATGCAGATGACACAACCCTGCTTGCTGAAACTGGGAAGGTCCTGAAGCACTTGCTGCAGAAGGTCAAGGACTGCAGTCTTCAATATGGACTGAAGCTCAACATCAAGAAAACAAAGATTCTCACCACTGGGCCAATTGGCAGCCTCAGTATGGATGGTGAAGAGATTAAGATAGTTAACAGTTTTAGTTTACTTGGTTCCACAGTCAACACTCTAGGTAATAGCAGCCAGGAAATCAAGAGACGAATTATATTGGGAAAGTCAGCTGTGAGGGACAATGACTAGGAATGATAGAAGAAGGATTTATTCCTTTGAGCTGTGGTGTTGGTGAAGAGTATTGACTATACCATGGACTTCTAAGAGAACAAACAGGTTTGTCCTGGAGAAAGTTAAACTAGGCTGTTCCTTGGAGGCAAGGATCCTAAAGCTTCATGCGACATTCTTTGGACATGTTACAAGGAGGGACCAGTCCTTGGAGAAGGACATCATGCTTGGGAGGATGGAGGGACAGCACCTGAGAAGAAGACCCTCGATAAGATGGATTGATTCAGTGACTAGGGTAATGCAGGTGGGTGTGTCACAGACAGGGAGATTGGCACAGGATAGAGCATTGTACAGGTCTTTCATTCGTAGGGTCACTACGAGTTGTCTACAACTTGACAGCACTTAACAACAACAATTTAGTTAGAAAGTAGTCAAACTGAATTTTAAACAAAATTCAGTATTCTTGCTGCCTAGTCAGCAATGGTAAACATTAAATATTAACTGTGTCTTAGGTACTGTACCAGACCATGGGAATACAAAGCTTCTCCACACATGGATGTCCAAGGTCTTGGCAGCGAGTGGCAGGGGACAGCTAACTCCCTCAGGCTAGTCTCTAATCTCCATGTCTGAGATTCTTCTGTCCTACTGCCTGGCTTCACCACTAGGTGATGAGCGTCACAGCCAGATTTTCAGCTGTTCCCTTTCCTCAAGAATAGACAAGTTACTTGTTCATATCTAACCTTTCCCCTGCCCTCAAATTTCTGCCTGTGACTATTGTGGAAAGAGAATCAAGGTTGATGCCAAGTACATTAATAATTTTGGCTTTCTGGAGGAAAGAGTTGGATTGATTTGCTCTACAAATATAAAAAAAACCCAATTAACACAGCTAATTAGCATCACTAGCAGTGTCCAACTAGCTGAAGCTGGGCAGCTTGGAGGCTAGTCTCAGACCCCGCAGACCCTGTCCATCTTCCCAGGTGATCAAAGACGCAAAACTCCTGCAACATTCATTCCGGCCCTCGGGCCTGCAGCCCTTGGGCCAAGAAAAGCCTATCTACACACCAGGTCTACAGGATGCATCACCTTTGCTTGGGAAACATTACGACTAAACTTCAGAGACATTGATCCCAACATAAGGAACTACCATCAGCTGATGTGTTTGGAATCACAGAAGCCATGGAAGCTTCATATATAAGTTATTAGATGGAGG
>NW_006399755.1:2357221-2358408 GCF_000299155.1 Elephantulus edwardii
AGAGAGAGAGAGAGAGAGAGCGCTCACAAATCCATAGTCATTTTGAGTTTCAGAGACAAAGGCAGACAAACACAGAGTGAAAGACAAATGTATAAAAGGTGACTTAAAGAGAGGCAATAAGGCACAGAAGAGAAAAAGGAATCCTTTGCTTAAAACACACAGAAAATATATGTCAAAACTTACCTACCGTTAGTAGCTTTGGGAAAGTAGCTGATCACTGAGAAACTTCAGCTTTATTTTTAACATCAGGCTTAGTTGTGTTGTAACAAACAATGAAACTTAATTTTAATCAGCAAGCAAATGATTTTACAAGAAGTAAGCAGTAAAGAGAAGGAGATCATAATAATCAAAGGTGAATTAAGGGAGTAAAAGTACAATATGAGACTTTTGAAAAACTATAAAATGCTGAGAAGCAATGATGTCACTCTAGAGGCTAAGGTGCACCTGATCTAGACGATGGTCTTCACAATTACAAGCTATGCATAAGAGAGCTGGACAATGACTAAGGATGACAGAAGAAGAATCGATGTCTTTGAATTGTGGTGCTGGAGATGAGTCTTGAACGTGGACCACCAAGAAAACAAGGTCTGTCTTGGAGAGTGTGAAACCAAATTTCTCCTTGGAGACTAGGATTTTGAAGCTCTCACACACTTTGGGCACGTGGCCTGGAGGGACCAATCCCTGGAGAAGAACATCATGCTTGGAAGGGTGGAGGGACAGGGCAGGAGAGGAAGAATCTGGATGAGACGGATTGCTACAGTAACTAGGACAATGGGGGTAGGTGGGTAGGTGTATCTGAGTCAGTGAGACTGTATCAGGACAGGGCAGGCTTCAGAACTGTTGTACGTTAGGGTTGCTATGAGTTCCAGGTAACTCGACAGCAAATGACAACAACAATAACAACAACAACAACATAGTCAATTCAGTTATGTATCTTCTTATGATCTGATTTCAGATACAGAGAACCAAGGAGGATTATCTCTGAAAATAATTATATTTGTGCTAGATATTTACTAATGAACTCAAATTTCAATGGCAAATGTAACTGTGCATAAGAAGAGCCAGACTCATGCAAAGTTGGTAAGGAATTCTTTCTCATATTTTTTACATGTGTTTTAAAAAATATTTTAATTTATTTTTCATTTCAATGAACATCTACAGAGATTTTGGAATTCCATTCATTCATT
>NW_006399755.1:2359713-2382319 GCF_000299155.1 Elephantulus edwardii
ATTCCATTGATCTTTGTGTCTGTCATTGTAGCAGTACCATGCTGTCTTGACTACCACGGCAGTGTAGTAGGATTTTAAATCAGGGAGTGAGATGCCTCCTACCTTTTTTCTATTTTTAAGGAGTATATGTGTTTTAAGAGACTTATTTTTAATTTATTTGTGCCTGTTTTATTATGTTCCACACACTTATAAAAATTTTTTCTGTTTACTCTTCATTGCTTATCATTCCACCAGAAATTTACTTTTATTCCACCTATTGTCTCTCTCATAGGAATCTGGCACTTACATCTATTCTACATGACTATCATGGGAGCTTCCAGATTCCCTGAGATGCTATCTTAATTTCAAATTCAACGGTGAATCCCTGTAATGTGATTAACAAGTGAGCAATGAGCTCTCTTCAGCATTTTGGACTTCAGGCCAGAAAGAGTACATCCAGAATTCACCCTTCTGCTTTCCTTCACAGGAGTGCCTCAACAGGGAAGTGCCACAAATTCAATCTAGATTCCAAAGAGAACATGAAACAAAGGAGGGTCACTGCTGATGTAGGATGGATCCTGGCTGAAAGTAGAGAATATCAGGAAGATGTCTGCTGTTTTCTTTTGCTTTATTGACTGTGCAAAGACATTTGCCTGAGTGGATTATAACAAACTATGGATAAAATGACTGAGAATGGGAATACCAGAACACCTGCTTTAACTCATGTGGAACCTGTACATAGCTCAAGAGATGGCTATTTGAACACGACAAAGGTATGTGTAACTTAAAATCAAGAAATGTAGATGTCATGGTCCTACCCTTAATCAATCTGTATGAAAAGCAAATAATCTGAGAAGCAAGATTATATGAAAAAGAATGTGACATCCAAATTGGAGAAAGACTTTTTTCCACAACCTGAGCTATATACTGATAACAAAAATTTTGTTCGTTGGGTGTAAAGAGAATTAATTGTCTAAGAGCAAAGATTACAATCTTTAGTGTGGATTGTTGATGTCATATGCCATCGGGTTGCCTGTGATTCATAGCAACCCTATGGACAATAGCTCTAAACCCTGCCTACTAAGCCAATCTTACTGACTCAGACATATCTAATCCCACTGCCCCAGTTATGGTGTCAATCCATATCATGTAGGGTCTTTCTCTCCTGTACTGTCCCCCCACCCTTCTGAGCATGATGTCCTTCTCCAAGGACTGGTCTCATCTGGTCATGTGCCCAAAAAGCTGAACACAGAAATTCCAAATGACCCAGCTTCTATTGCTTGGAATACACCCTGAGAAAATGAGAACTGAGGCATAAATGGAGGCTTGTACACCAATATTCATACCAGTGTTATTGCGAGAACATGGAAACAGCCCACATGTACAACCACAATGGAATGGTTTGAGAAATTTTGATACATTCACACAATGGAATACTACACTGCATGCAGGAGCAATGATTTTGTAAATTATTACATAACTTAAGAGGGACTGGAAAGCATTATGCTGAGTGAACTAACTCAGTCCCACAAAGACAAATATTGTATAAAACCATCATTGTAGAATGAGTATGAGTATCTGGGGGTGGGATGTAAGTAGAGGGATGAGGATGTAGAGGAGGGGGGATTAATCATGAAGTTATCATTGAGTAACAGTTGTGTGTGTGTTTATGTATGTTTATGTAAACGTGTCTTTCTTCCCCTCTAGTGCATGAAACAATATGCTGTAAAATTCAGTTGAATTTTCATTCAATGGGAAATGGCTCTCTGTAAGGCCAGTAGGAAGTTAAGAAGTGACATGAAGAAAATCATGGAAATGCTTGTGCCCTAATTCCAATCGTCCCTGAGGGTCTGAGGCCCCGAGCCTCCTTGATTCTTTGAATTACAATCTTTTTGCCTCAGCTACAGTTTAAATGCACCAGCTGTTCCTCTGGAGGAGGATAAGCAATCTCTCCATGTGTTATTTACTAGCCCTTGGAAACCCAATGGAGGGTCAGCTATGGGTCAGTTCAGACTAGATGGTATATAACAACAACAACTTGAGATGGTGTTCTTTCTCAACAAAGAGTAAAAACAAAGTATCCTACTTCTCCCATTTGACCAGTAACTTTGTATATAAGCATTTTTTTAAAAGAAATGTTAGCCAAGATCTAGAACCCCCTTTCATTTTACTTATTTAAAAGAGATTTGCCAAGAGGACAAGTGAATGCTCTTTTTGTACTAGCTAGGCAGTCTAGCTTAGCTTGTCCATATGGACTTCTTAAACTAGACTTCACTACAAGTAAACCCAGAATATCTCCTGACCGCTTCAGAATAAGCCCAAAACATCAACCACTTGTTCCAGATCTCCTTTCCTTAGATCTCTGGTCCTAGGGAACACTACTGGCAGATCCCATACGGAATTGCACTAATACAAAGGTTTTGCCCCTCTGGTGGTTTGAAGTCACCAATGAATGACCCCTTAGGTGAACGATAGGCAGCTTTCTCCCATGTAAATCATAGTCTCTCGAAAGTTCACTGGAAGGACAGGTCTGGGTTACTCCTGATGTGATGGCAATGAGCTTGAGTTGGCTTTGGGTTTTAATCTCTCTTCCTATTTGGCCTTCTAACTGAGAAGTAACTAGCAGCAAGAAGAAGATAAATTTCTTGCATCCACTCTTCTGTAAAACTCGGAGGACTGAGAGAGAGAAAACCAGAATGAAATGATTCAGAAACCACCCAAGTAAACTTGTCATTTAAACAAACAACATGGCAAAGTGAGAGCCATGGGAGGGAGAAATCAGACATGAAAAACAGAGTTTTGCTCTTCCTTCCTCACACTGAAAATTGGATTTCTCTTGAGCCTTAGGTCCCTTTACAACTTTCCATATAAAGCCGGCAGGCACCCATTTGTGGATTTTCTTTTGTAAACCTGATAGATTTAACAGCCAGGATTATAATCAAACAAGGGACATTGTCACCCTCAAAAAGAGACCAATGACTTACATGTTTTCCTTTCTCTCCACTCACTGCTGCTTTCCTGGTTCAGCCCTCATGCCGCTTATCTAAATTTCTGCAGCAGTCTCTGGTCTCTCCTTGCAGCTGCCCAATACATTTTCTTTGCTATTGCCAGAGTATTATTTTAAAGATTCAACTCTTTGTCCTTCTCTGATTTCTTTCTTTCAGTGGTTCCACACTCTCTATACATCAATTCCAAACTTAATATTTACTATATTCAAGGCTTCCCTTTCCTGCCCTTTCTGTCATTCTGTTATACCTGTTGACTCAGGCCTCTTGTTCATCTTGTCTGGCCCCTGCAATACCACATTGGTCCTTGCTCATTCTCTGTGCATTTCTATGTCTGTGTTCTTGCTCACAAGCTTCCCTTGCATATTCGCTTTTCCTTTTCACTGCCTTCCTTATCAGCATGTACAACAAGGGTCACAGATTCAAATGTCTTCAGAGGATTGGCTATTAATGCAAATATATGAAATGACAGGTGTGGAATCATAGGGGGAGCAGTGGTAAGTTGGATGGAAAATGCCATATTAAAAAGCCTTCAAACATAAACATTTTCTTGTTTTGAAATAGCCAGCAAGCACTTTCCTGTTTAGAGGCAAGTGCTTTTAAACAGTTCATTCTCTTGCATCTCTTTGCCTTTGTTCTTCTTAGTGCAGGGGCATTTTCAGCGCCTCTGCTGACTTGCCTTGGCCCTACAGGGCTGTTAACTGTGTGTAAATAGCCGCAGAGAACACTAACATTGACAATGACTAGGCCAATCCCATCATACACCTGGGCCCAAGCAAGATGTTATTAATCAGCATTTTAATGAAGCCTAATTAGAGCAGATGAGGCCTCCCACCAGGTAATGCAATGGTTACAGACAGGAGCAAACCAGGAATTGCTGTCCTTTCCTCAAGGCTCATTCTACTGTAGCACTGAAAGACTAACTCTAGAAGGACTAAATGCTGTAGTGACCAGAGTCCAGGAGAAGGTCCAGGTGGCAGTAAGAATTGACTCCTCTCATCAACATAAGCACAGACTGACAGGGTGTGGAGCTTGGCTTTTGGTTGAAGGTGAGCTCTGACAAATGACCACCATATATCTTCCTAGGTCCCACCCAGTAGACATCCTGTATCTTTTCACTCCTTGCTTCCAGCATTTAGCCCTGTGTCTAGACTTGGGAAAGCATTACTATCTTTAAAAAAACAAAAACAAAACAGTCTTTGGTTCCTCAATTCATGCCTTTGCTTCATTTGCTACTCTATTTACTATCAGATCACACAGGCATCCATTGCCCTGTAAGTCCCACTCTCAAGCTACAGTGATTAGGAGATCAGGCTGTAGAATCAGACAGCACTGCTGCTTGGTTATCAGCTACCATTAGCTGTATGGCCCTGGGAACGTGACTTTATCTCTTTGACCTTCAATATCTTCATTAGTTAAATGCAGGCAATAATTTTGTTTCTTCCCCTGGTTGTTTTGAGATTAAATTAGAGAAAATATGTAGGGCAATGCAGAACCATAATTCTGCATCTTTACCAAGAAGCCAAGGAGCACTGGTTGCCTAGAGGCAAGAAGCTGCGCTACAATCTTGAAAGCATGTGGTTCAAATCTACCAGCTACTCCTCCTTCAGGGAAAGATGAGCAATCTCCTCCCACGCTCTGCAAACCTGCCAGAGAGTCAGCTTGGTTTCAACTCGACAGTACACAACAACCACCAAGAAGCCAATGTTTAAGATTGTTCATTAAGGGATCTTCAGGAGTAAAGGCCTTTCATGTTGAGTAAAATAGAGAACACTGTCATCATGTCAAAGTTGTTTATCTTTATGGAAGCAGAATTCACGTCTTTCTCCCACAGAGTGGCTGGTGGGTGGATTCAAGCAGCCACCTTTGAAATTAGTAGGTGAATGCTCAACCACTGTACCAAAGTTAAATCTCTTGTGGTGGGATTTCAGGTAAGAGACATTCCAGCTTTTTAAAATGTTAATGTTTGTTTCTTGATTGGAGAATGGAGTGTGGATTTCCCAACTCTCTAGATCATACCATGGTAAAGGTGACCTGACTCCTCTACTTGTAATTCTTCCCATAATAGCATCCACTCCTTACATTAACAATAATTTCATCACGATGCTCCACAGCTTTTCCAATTCCCCAGTTCTTAGAAATTAGAATGCAACATTATTACTGTGTCATTCAATGCTTTTCAAATGGGTAGTCTCAATGGACTTGTCCAATATTAGTTCCTAACCTTTTCTTGTATGAACTCATTCCAGTACACCAATTTCTACTACTAAGCCTTCATTTGCAATGCTCCACTTTCTAGAATGCTTTCCTACTACACTAAGTTCTTTCCATTACTAAATTGTGTGGGGAAAATAGTACTTTTGTTTTGTTTTCACCTTTCAGCAAAGCTAGATATACATAATACTCTGAATAAATATCATTACACTGGTTTGATAGTACAAGATGACATATATCTAAATCTTTCATTATCATAATGGATGGTGAAGAGATTGAGATTGTTTACAGTTTGGGTTTGCTTGGCTCCACAGTCAACACTCTTGGCACTAGCAGGCAGGAACTTAAAAGACATATTGTGATGGGAAAGTCGGTGGTTAGAGACCTCTCTAAAGTGCTGAAGTGCAATGATGTCAGTCTGGAGACTAAGGTGTGCCTGATACATGCCATGGTCTTTGCAATCACTTGCTATGCATCAGAGATCTGGACAATGACTAGGGATGATAGAAGGAGAATTAATGCCTTTGAGCTGTGGTGTTGGAGAAGAGTATTGAATGGATTGCTAAGAAAACGAACAGGTTTGTCCTGGAGAGGGTGAAGTCAGCCTGCTCCTTGGAGGCAAGGATTCTGAAGCTTCGTCTGACATACTTTGGACATGCTGCAAGGAGGACCAGTCCTTGGAGAGGGACTTATGCTTGGAAGGGTGGAGGGACAGTGCAGAAAAGGAAGACCCTTGATGAGATGGATTTATTCAGTGACTGGGGTAATGGGGGTAGGTGTGTCGGAGATGGTGAGATTGGCACAGGATAGGGCAGATTTTAGGGCTGTTGTACACAGGGTTGCTATGAGTCGTAGGTGACTCAATGAGACATAACCACCACCACCACCACCTTTGGGTATTCCAGTATAAGTGGTCACATTGAAAATATAAAGGATACACACACACACACACACACACACACACACACTTGAGATTTGCACAATCAGGAGAGAATAAACTTGATGAAAGGATCATCTTAAAATCATTCCTGTGGGCATGCATCAACAAATTTCTCCAATAAGGTGGAAAGAACCTCACAGACTGAGGAAAAATTTTTGGCAATGACATTTCAGACAAGGGTCTCATAACTAAAGTTTATAGAATACTATATAGGTCTCCACAAGAAAAGGACTGATAGTCCAATCATGAAATGGGCAAAAGAGATGAAAAGAGTCTCACAAAGGAGGATATTTAAATGATTAACAAACACATGAAGAAATGTCCAGACTTACTAGCAACCAGGGGGTTGCAAATTGAAACAACAATGAGATATCATCTCACCTCAGCAGCAATAGCAAAGTTTAACAACACAACAAACAAATGTTGGAGAAGATGTACAGAGATTGTAACTTTTTTATTTTTCAGTGTTTCTCAAATTGTAAAATGGTACAACCCGTATAGAAGGCAGTTGTTCCTCAAAAAGCTGAATATAGAAATTCCATATGTAACCCAGCTAATCCATTGCTAGTAATATATCCCCCCAAAATCAGAACTGAGACATGAATAAAGATATGTACACTTTTGTTCATAGCAGCATTATTCACAATAACAAGAAAATAAAAACAACCTAAATGTTCTTCAACAAATCAATGAAGTGAGAAATTGGAGTACATTCAAACATTATGCTGAATGAAACAACCCAGCCATATGAGGACAAATACTGCATAAGACAACTATTGTGAAAATATGAGGATAACTTAGCAAGATATGTTTAATATTCAAAAGGAGAAAGGGAAGAGGAGAGGCAGGAAAAGGGGAAATATCACTGGCATAGCAGAAGTTAGGAAGCAGACAGGGGTGGAGGCATTAGAAAGATTTAATTGGGACTTAAAAGAGATGGGGTGATAATAGGCATAGGCCAGTGAAATATATGAATGATTGTACAAAACACAGTATACATGAAGGAAAACAAACACAATGCGTATGAATGTTTGTATGCAAATAAAAATATTAAGAAATACTTAGGGTGAAATTTGAGCTCTTTAGCTTATAGGCTGAGTGCCTCTATCCAGTTATTTTTCTTTTTAAGAAAACTTTTATTTTATGCTAGTTTACTTTCAAAGCCCATATACGGTGTTTTTCACAACAGATCTTTCCCATTTCCTTTACCAACCCCTCCCTCCACCCATCAAATTATATGACCTTATGATTAACACCCTCACCACCCTCATCACTCTTCTCCCATCCTCATCCCCTTGGATCCTCATACACACTCTATAATAAGTCGTATATAGTATTTGTCCTTATAGGACTGAGTTAGTTCCCTTATTGGCATAATGCTCTCTAGTTTCTCCCTGTTATGTAGTGATTTACAAAATCTTTGCTCCTGAGTCCTGCATAGTAATTCCATCATGTGAAGATACCATAATTTCTCAATCCATTCGATTGTGGTTGGACATCTAGGCTCTTTACATGTTCTTGCAATGGTGAATAATGCTGCTATAAACATTAGTGTATAAGTCTCTATTTGTGTCTCAGTTCTTATTTTCTCAGGGCATACTCTAAGTAGTGGACTAACTGGGTCATATGGAATTTCTATGCTCAGCTTTCTGAGGAAATGCCAAACTGCCTTCTAGAGAGGTTGTACCATCTTAAAATCCTACCAACAATGTGTAAGACTTTCCCCACATCCTCTCCAACATTTACTACTTGATGTCCTGTTAAAAACTTTCTTTGTTACTGCTACTTAAGTGAGACGGTATCTCATTGTTGTTTTGATTTGCATTTCTCTTATTGCCAGTACTTTTGAACATTTCTTCATGTGTCTGTCTTCCATGTGAATATCTTCCTCCATAAAAAGTTCTTTCCATGTCTTTTGCCCCTTTTGGAATTGTGCTCTCAGTCTTTTTCTCGTGAAGCCCCTGTAGGATTCTATAAACTCTTTTTTTATAACCCAATCATGTGGAGAGTTACTCAGTTTTCACACAGGTGGTTTTACAAGTTTTACCTTCCTGTGGTTAATTTCTAGTTTTATGACATTATCCAGTTATTTTTACTTCCCCAAACCTTTGTTTTCTGTAAAATGGGAAATGTTGTTTTACCCTAAGATGGTTTTTGTGATAATATATTGTTGACCTGCCAATATATGTGAAAGCTCCTATGAGTTCTTAAGCTCTTCACATTGTTAAATCTTGCTACTCCTCCTCCAGTTCATCTTCCTCAGTTTTTCCAGCCTGCTTTGTCTGGTGCTCCTCAGACCATTCTGAGGCTCCATGACACTCCTCACTCTGTCCTGTCTGTTAGAATGAACTATACCTGGTGTTGAGTACTGTGAGTCTGGCTGGGGGATAAAATGTGTTGTGATGGGAGCCCTGGCAGAGAACTCCAGGGGAGACTGGTAAGAGGGACTCTCAAAACTAGAACCAGATGCTCAGAAGGATTCAGCTATGGTGCTGCAGTCAATTGGGTCCTGAATTTAAATTCATTCCACTGCTCCTTGTCTTGACAGGGTAATAACAATAAATTTTAAAAATCCTCAGACAGTATATTACAGATGCAAAGTTGCAACATTAACTCTCTGCTTTCTGCCCAGCATCTGGGAGGAAGGAGGCATGATTGGGGCCTGAAAGAGATGGTCCTTGAGAGGAAGGCAACAGGTCAGAGATGGCATGTCTTTAGCAGGCCAGGTGGGGCTGGACCCCTCAGACACCAAAAGTGTTAAGCCAGTGCTGTCTGACTCTTTCTTGAGGTAACTTATAGAGAAAAAATGATATTTGCTTGCACAGGGAAAGAAAAATTGAGGGACAGATTTTTGACTGGAGGTGATCAGCCCAAGGACTAGAGTGACACCCAGCCTTGATAGCTATGCAAGTGCTGAGGGCTTAGTACCTCAGAACAGCAGTAATGCATTCAGACACCCAGCTGGGAATTAGTGTGGTACCTGTTTCTCCAGCGGCTGGAACAAAGAGACTGAGACCACCACCGACAGCCTCGCTGGAAACATAGCTGCAAAATTCTATTTGGCCCCCAAGCTCTACTGGATCTTCTGGTTGCTATCTTTGTGTGTTTCAAGGATCCTACAAATCTGATCATGTCATGTCTTACTCAACATGACTAGCATCGACACTCTTTGACACACAAAACTTGAGCCCCACTCCTCAGTCCAGCCCAACTTTTCTTATTTCTTCTGATGTTTAAAAAAAAAAAACAAAACAAAACAGACGACTTCCCTTTTATCCTCTCAGTGACAAGTCAGAAACCCCAAACAGGTGAATGATTTGGCTTTTCCAGATTGAATTGGGCCATAAAGCAAATCTTTAGGCTTGTTTGGCTCTAGTCTTCCGGCTGTATTAAGGTCTGCCTTCCCCAATATTTGCTTTTGTGTTGGCCGAAGCGATGGTGACCCTCTGAGACATGATTTTCTCCCAGTGGATCATGAGGTTATCTAGTGTCAAATCAAACCACACAGACACATTGGAGAAGACCACTTGAGTCAGCCAGCAATCTATTGACCAGAGCTCACAACTTGAGTAAGTCCAGCATTACTGGAGGAGGGAAGGACAGTCTGCCCACAACTATTCCAGTTCCCAAATACGGCATGTTATGTCTTGTCTCGTTGCATACAGTGTTGCCTTGCCTAGAATGGACTTTTTAGTTGCATGTTCACTTCATTGTTCAAGTTTAAGCTCAAGAAGACTCCTTTGTGAAGCTACCTGTGCCTCCTTAGCTGGAAGTATACAACTTCTCCTTCATTTCCCCCTGCACTTTCTGCTCCCTTGCAGCAATTTGCTTGTTAATAATAATTATTTGTATGGCAACTTCTCCACCAGACTGTACTCTTGGACTTCATCTGGCCCATTTCTGCCTCCCTGGCCACTTGGTGTTTTGATTTTTGTAAAATTAATTTTAATGAACATTTACAGGGATTTTGGATTTCCACTCATTCATTGTTGCATTTTTCTCCCTGTCCCTCCCCTCCCCTCCCCCCAGATCGCGCTTTTCTTTGAAAAGTAAAAGGATGCCCCTCCCCTGCCCTGCCTCCAGTGTGCTCCACAATGCAACCTTCATTGTGGATTCTCGTCATAACGATAATCCCCAATCATATATCGCTATTAACCTGTTCTCTCCCTCATCTGTTTCAATGTAGTATACATAATTTATCCATTTTTTCTCAGTCTTGCCCCAACCTCCCTGACCACTTGTATGGGGCTTGACATGGAATGAGTGTTCAGAGAGTTCTTTTTATTGAAGGAGTACAGAGGGAGTAAATAATAGAACAAATGGGTGACCAGTGACTTTTTGGTGTTTTGTTTACCTGGGTTTTTTCCCCTCACCTGTTCTGATCTTGGTCTCTGTGTGTGCTCTGAGGTACTAGGAGGGTGTGTGTGTGTGTGTGTGTGTGTGTGTGTGTGTGTGTGTGTATGAAAGCTTTAGGTCTAGGTTATAATAGATCTGACACACTGAGCAAGTCAAAAGCCGCCTGGATTTGTGGATATAATTTGACTTCATAGTGTCTGAACAGGAAAGGACATTAATGACTCCCTAGTTCATCCACTTAAGGACTGAAGAAATAGCCATCTTTAATTTTCAATGCCTAGCATAGGACCTAATTCAGAATAGGTATTTGGTAGATATTTTTTGTCCCATGAACCCCTCTTATAGTTCCAGAGATGTAAACACGGAAACTCATAGAATTCTGTGGATTCTTTCTAAGGCCTCGTTTCTTGACACAGACCTAAGGTTAGATGAAATGGGTCTTAAATTAGTAGCTCCAAATTTTTCTTTATGTGAGTCTGGCATCATAATGAATATTGTATTAAAGCCATAAAGAGAAATGGCAGTGTGGTACGGAGCATAAGGACACATTTTAGAGGACAGATTTGAGTTTGAGAATCAGTAGAAGCACAAACTAACTGCATGACCTTGGGGAAATCCTCTAATTCCTTTAAGCACCTGTCTCCCTATAAAATGAAGACTATAATACCTATCTTTCAGGGATTTCCTGGTTATATGTGCCATGTACCCAGAATATTCTAAGCAGTCAGTCACCTTCGATGATGCTATGTCTTCAGATTGTCCTTCAAAACTATGCTGCAGCACTAGCCACCATCTTTAGAGATTATTTGCCATTACCAAAGGTTTCCAGCCAGTGTGCCATGCCATTTTGGTATTTTAATATTCACGGTGTCACTGCTCACTGTGGAATAGCCATTGACCATAAAGTTTGACATTTGGAAGATTAAAGAGTTCCAAATTAGTCACGCACATGTGAAGTCACTGTTCCTTTGTGTTCTGATCTGGAATCCAAAATATTAAAAAATTACTTTGAGCACAGCCCAGTAACTTTCCCTCAACCTTTTGGTAAAGAGCTATGTGAGCGGGCAGGCCAAGTGAAAAATCTCTGCCATTTAGAAGAAAAACCAAAATAGAGACCATCTGAAAGGCTTTGTTGGAGATAAGGTTCTGCTCTTTGAGAACTTGATGTTCTTTTGCCTCCCAAGGAACAATGGAGACTGAAGGACTGGAGAGAGAGCAGAATGAAGCAGGTGACAAGCAATCTGGGTATGAGCTCAGGAGAAAAAGCAGATTATAGAGCTCTGGGTTCAGAACTTGACTTTTCCCTTTACAAGTTGTGGGGCTCACATACATTAATACCTAGAGCCCAACTCTTTCTCTTATAAGAAACAGTGATGAGTTTATAAGGTTGTCAAGAGAAATAAATAAGCTAATAAAGTATTTATGGCAATATCTGACACCTAGGAGGCCATTGTTGTTGTTGTTTTATACCATAGTGTCTGAATCGACCTATGGCTGACCCTTCAGCAGGTTTTCAGAGGCAGTTAGTTAACCACACAGGAAGAGATTTCCCATCTTTCTTCTGTGAAGCAGCTGGTGGACTTGAACCACATGCTTTTGTGATTGCAGTGTTGCTTCTCACCATTAGGCCACTGGAGCTCCCTACAGTAGCCCATTAGCAAAAATTAAAAAAAGGTCTATCTTTCCAAGATTCAGATATCCCTCTCATCCCAGAATCTCAGTCATCCATTTGTGTATGTTATTACCAAAGTGCTTGGTGAATGTTAGGTGGGTGCCATTGAGTTGACGGCAACTCACAGCAAAACTATGAACAGATTGAGCCCTGTCCTCTCCTGCACCATCCGCACTTTCTTGGATACGTCTGAGTCCTTACAGTCACCGTGTCAATCTGTCTTATCGAGGCTTTCTTCTCTTTCACTGACCCTCTGCCTTTCCCAGAATGAAACTCTTTCCCAGTGACTGGTTCCTCCTGACAACATTCCCAAAGTACGTGCTTAACCAAAGCAAAAGTGAGCTTAGGGGGGTTTGGCTTCCCTTGATGCAAATAGGTAAGCAGACTATAGCCAGTTTTCTTGTGATAGAATGCAAGAAAATTCCCTTGACTTTAAACCAGATAGTCTGGTGAGACATGTCACCATGAGGACTTCGTGGCTCTTTGTGGAGGAAAGATGTCTGGCTCTGTTTCTTGATGTTCCAAAAATACAGAGCTTTAGAATCACCTATTCAGCAGATCCTGACTTACTGGGCTTCCTATCAAAGGATCATTCAGAATTGTAGTGTGTAATAATAATTATCATTCCTTAATAGGAGTCAGTCAGAGTGTAATGTACTTTACATACATTAACTTATTTGATCCTCACAGAAACCCTGCGAAGTGTCATTATCTCTATTCAGCAGATAAAGAGACTGAAGTCCTGAAAGGTGAAGTAAAATCATACAGAACTTAGAAACAGTGCAGTCAGGATTTGGACCTGGATTGGCAGGACTGTAGGACCTGGGCTCCTAACCATTAAGCCACATTGATCAAGTCCTGGCCCTTGCCTGAGAGCTTGGTCGGGACCAGCTAGCTTGACTTTCTCTGTAGACAGGCTGAGAGTCATGAGAATTCCATAGAATTGTATAGAAGATGCAGCCTCCCCCTGGCTTTCTTAGGATAGCATCTAAGTATAGCTAAACTGCAGACAGTGGCATGCTTGGGCTGCATTTTGGTATTCTGCCCTTGGCGCTCTCATCAGGGGACACTACGAGAGAGGCAGCCTCATGACTCCTGCTGGCATCTGCTGAAGGGATGCTTTAAGAGGCCAGAGTTTATTGCCTGTTACTGAGATGCCTGGGTGAGATCTTACCATAAGCTCAGTGCTGGGAAATGCTTTGCATTGCTTTATCGGAGCATGGGCCTTTGCGCATAATAACATAAATAACAAATAAATGAGAAAGTAAATGAAAATATCTTGATAATGGACGTATATACCAGGATATCATGTGAAGCTTCAGGATGAGATAACTGCCTGTAGGACGCACTGCCCTTGACATTCGGATACCCTCTCGTTGGGCTTTTAGTTCTGTTCACAGAACCCTATCAGACAGACATGTCAAGAAGCCACTCTGCCCCCTTGAGGATGTTTGGGAGAAAACAGTGAGCCCGGAAAGGCAGTTCCTTCAAGGGGAAAGACAAGTTCCCATGTTTCTGAAAAGCCTGACAAATGAGATTTAAATCAGACTTGTGGTGAGGAGAAGGGAGAGAGGAAAAAGAAAAGTGTGAGCTGGAGGTAGACAGGAAAGGAAAGACAGACCAGGTGCCTGGCACTGTGCACATCATCTCATTTAATGTGTAGTCAGGTAAGGTGTCCAAGCACTAAGAATCCTGCTTGAGAGCATGTGATGGTAAGTGTTCGGAACACATGAGAGAAGAATGCTGGAGTCAAATGTTGATATTGGGAGCAAAACATTTCCACAGTTTGCCTTAAGAGAGGAACCAAGGAGGGAGTAAGGCAAAGAAAGGAAAAGAGGAAGAGATTGAAGGAGAGAAAGGAGATTAAGGAAGGAAAGGAAAGATAGAGGGGAAAGGAAGAGAAAGGGATAATAGAGATAAGTGTGAATGAATCTAAGTACATGTAAGAAAAAGTGAGTCAGATAAAAAGACAATTAAGACAAAGAAATGGAAAAGAGAGAATAAGCGAGGGAGAAATAAGCGAGAGGAAGGATATTTATCCTGGAAATAAACTTGGGAGAGTAAAGGGGAATATGCCCCTTCCTCTGCCCACCCCATCATAATGCACACAAGACCTAGCTTTGATCCCAGCCTAGACAAAGGACCTGGTTGTCTCCTCCTGATCTGTGGGGAAGAAAGCTTGGCTCTCAGAGGCAGTCATGCACCCTGGGGGCCAGGAGAGGGCACTTCGACCTCAGGCAACAAATCTGCAGCTGGTGGTCCCTGTAAGGCAAGTGTTTGAAGGAGCCTGAGAAAGAAGCCAGCTGCTATTAGGTTCCAGTAGGTAACCTCTCTGTAGCCAATACATCTCGATAGAGCCCCTGGGGAAACTAAATGGACAGTGGACAGATTTTTGGTCCTTAGTGGCAGCTTCAACAGTGGCCCAGCATTTCCTTCTGGCCCCTCTCCCTGCCCTTACCCCTTACCAGTCCACAGATTTCCCTTTGCTGCTTTCTTTCTGTCCCAAAGGATTTGACTTTCTGTTGAGTGGAAGACCCTGGAAGAGATGGACTGATGCAGTAACAGGGCTGATAGGGGTCGGTGTGTTGGAGACAGTGAGGTTGGCTCAGGAAAAGGCAGGCATCAGAGCTATTGTGCATAAGGTTGTCATGGTTCAGAGGTGACTTGATGAGACATAACAACAACAAAAGGAGATCTGTAAGGATATTTCTATTTGAGGTAAAATGGAAGCATCTTAGTCTTCTCTATCCTCTAATAACTCCACTGATTCAGGTAAAAATCTGCATTGACTGAGAGTAGTGATCTTGACCCCCTCCTTACTCTAAATTACATTTCTCATTCTTCCAGCTATGCCTCCCACCTCCTGCCTCTCAAGACATAGCAACAAACCAAAGATGGCAACAACTCTACCTGAAGGCTCTTGTCTCAGAGGGAGCTGGCAGGTGCCTCATGATATTGGCAGGACATTTATCATCTTGAGGGAAATACTGATAGAAAGAAACCCCAGACAGGCAGCATGTCTCAAACAGATATGTAGTGTGCAGGCTTGGAAAGCAAAATAAGAGGTGTTGTTTGCAGTTCTCTCTGGAACAACAGGAGAGGGAGTTGGTGGTCTTGAGGGTAACACCCTCTCTACCAGGGACCTGACCAAAATACCAGGTATGATTGTGTCCACTATCTAGCAGCTGCTCAATAAACATGGATGAGAACGGTTAAAGTCTGTGAATGCCAATGTCTACAGGGTAAAGGTTATTTATTAAAATTCTCCATATTTATAGGTGTACACGTTGTCGTTGTTAGGTGCTGTTGAGCCAAGTACGACTCATAGCAACCCTATCAACAAAAGATCTGACTCTGTTCTATCCTGTGTCATCCTCACACTTGCTGACACCCAAGAACCCACTAAAGTAGTCATTGTGTCAACCAACTTGATTGAGGGTCTTACTCTTCTTTGCTGACTCTCCACCCTTCCCAGCATCAACTCACTCTCAACATGCACAAAGTATGTGAGGTGAAGCCTCATCATTCTCCAAAGAGCACTCCAGCTGTACCCACTCCAAGACATACCTTTTCGTTCTTTTGGCCATCCATAGGATGTTCAGTGCTCTTCTCCAATACCACAGCTCAAAGGTGTTAATTCTTTTTCTGTCATCCTTATTCACTGTCCAAATCTCAGATGCATAACAAGTACTTGGAAAGACCAGAGCCTGAATCAAATTTACCTTAGTCCTCAAAGTAACATCATTACTCTTCAGATTTTTCCAGTGCAATGTGTATCTTTATTTCCTGACTACTGGTACCAAAGGGCGTAATTGTGGATCCAAGCAAGATAAAGCTGTTTCAGTCTCCTTACCATCCATTATGATGCTGCCTATCAGTCCAGTGGTAAGAATTTTGTCTTCTTGACATTGAGGTGCAATCCATACTGAAGACTGCAGTCCTTGATCTTCAACAGGTGTTTCAAGTCCTCCTCACTTTCAGCAAGCAAGGTTGTGTCACCTGCATAATGCAGGTTATTGATGAGTCTTCCACCAATTCTGATGCCACACTCCTCCTCATAGAGTACAGCTTCTTGGATAATTTGTTCAGCATACAGATTGAATAGGTATGGAGAGAGAATTACCCCCTTGGCTCACTCCCTTCCCAATTCCAAAACATGCAGTGCTCTCCTGCTCTGTTTGCACAACAGCTTCCTGGCCCAGGTATAGGTTCCACGGGAGCACTTTCAAGTGCTCTGGGATTCCTGTTCTCAATGTCAGCCACAACTTGTCATGATCCACAGTCAATATTTATTGCACGGTCAATAAAGCACAAGTGTACAAGTAGGAAAAGGTCGTGATTTGTTCAACCTCACCTAACAAAGTCAGTGGCTGAAACTAGACCAGACTATTAAAGTTTATGACTTTAATAAAGTTTAGGACTTGAGAACATGCTCTGTTATATATTAACCCCACTAGGAGATATCCCAAGTCCTCTGGTCAAATAGGATATGTTGAGAACCTGGAGCTCTTGGGTTCTGAGGGATATCCTGGGAAAGGGGATCAACTGGCTTAGTTTCAAAGCCAATTGTTCAAGGGACATGCATTTTTATTCATTTATTTAAATTTTACATTGGTTTGCATACAAAGTTTGTATACTTTATGTTTCATACTATCCTTCTCATTTATTATGCTTCATAAGAGGAATCACTGAACTATACCTACCCTGTCTTGCCAGATCCCTGCCAGATCTTTCCCATTTCCTCTAGGTAAAAAGACTGGGAAGAGAAGAGGAACAACGGATGAGTGTACCTGGTGAGGCAGTGTAGCATTTGCCTGTGGTGTACTTGCCTAACTCAGCCGACCCCATCCAACCCATCATCCCCACTGTTGCCACAGTGCTTTCCCTGAAACCTTGGGACAGCCGTGGATCACCAGCTCTTTACCGAGTAGTCCCCACAGCGCTGTCAGCCTCATCTCTTTCTGCTCTCTGAGTTGTGACCCAGGCCTCAGACACATCCAAAGCCTAGAAGCAGCTCCCTTCATGCCCTAGACTTTACTCTTGATGCCTACAAGAGCCATTCCACTCCTCTCATCCTTCCAGACTGAGTCAAAGTCAGAGTGCTTTCCTGTGGCTCCTAGTCCACCCCTGGAGTGTGAGTTAGATGGTCCTTCTCTCTTCAGCCCCATCTATTGAGCCAACAAGGGAACTCTAATGGCCTTGTGGGTAAAGAATTGCACTGCAAAACCAAAGGCAGGCAATTCTAATCTACCAGCAGCTCCAGGGCGGGAATATGGGTCATCTCCTTCTGTGTGGTTTTCAGCCTCTGAAAACCCATTGGAGGATCAGCTATAAAATCGGTCTGCTCCAAAGACACATAATGACAACGCTGATTTAATGCCCCCTAACAACAACTTCTTGGAGAGGGTGAAATCACGTCTCTCCTTGGAGGATAGGAATTTGAAGCTCTGTCTCACATACTTCGGGCATGTGGTCAGGAGGGATCAATTCTTGGAGAAGGACACCATGTTTGGAAGGGTGGAGGGACAGCGCAGGAGAGGAAGACCTCAGATGAGATGGACTGACACAGTAACTAGGGCCATGGGGTCCGTGAGAGTGGCCCAGGACAGGGAAGGCTTCAGAGCTGTTGTATATAGGGTTGCTATGAGTCACAGGTGATTTGATGGCACATAACAACAACAACAACAACAACTTTACAACAGTAGATGGCAGTCACTCTCCTGTTCATCTCCCTCTACACACTGGAAATTTCCCTAGCCAGAGGCGATGGCTACCCATATCTGCATCCTCAGAAACAAATACAGAGCCCAGAACTAAGTGTTCAGTGAGTGCAGCTCTGGGTCTAGGCCTTTCACATAAAGGTTCAAACTGGAGCTGCCACTCAGTTACCCTTTTCTGACCTTTAGGGACACAGCGCTTATCCACAACCTCTGCTCCATGATGGTTCTCTAGAAATTTGTTCACGGCATATATGTAGCCCTCACGTCTCTTTTTTCCTAGGGAAAATATACCAATTCCATTTCCAGTTCCTTTTAGGTCATGGCTTTGATCCAGAAGACCTACCATGCTAGGTAGCCCAATACTGCCCTGGTTTTGCTACTGAAGGTCCCAGTCTCGGGAAACCCTTCATCCTGGTCAAAATCAGAATAGTTGACCACTTTAGCTTTGTGTTCTCTCCCCATCCCAGTTCCTCAGGATCCACAGACCATTTTGCTAATGGCCTGCAGAGAGTGGAGGTCAGAAGTGAACAGAAATCTGAGGCTAGATGAAGCAACAGGGCAAAAAACCCAACATCCTGCTCCAAGCATCAGCTTCCGTTAATTCAGTCAGACTTAGCATTAAGTTCAGCAGGAGGGAAGTGTGTGGTGGATATGAGTGTGATACATCGCTCTGCTGACGAACATTGAACTTAATAATGTCAATTAAGGTAATTACACCATTTCACTACATAGGAAACCTCGTTTCCCCAAATCAGCTGTTTTTGTGCTACTTTGAAGTCAGAAACCATCACTTTGTTCTTAACATTGCCCAGGTCTTTAAGTGTCCCAGGCATGCATTCATTCATTCATTCAATAATTATTCATTACATACCTACTATGTGTCAAACATAGCATGGTTTCAAGTTGCTTAGGAACAAAGCAAGATTTCTGACCATCACCCAGCAATCATGATCCTGAAACACCATCAATTCTCTTTATCCTTAACTTGGTTTCCATGGAGCTGCACAGTGCTGCCAGTGAAGGTTGACAGTTATCACTATAACTTTACAACTTTGTAATTTGTAGCTCTCTGCTGTCAGTAATATTAACAGCATCTTGAATTATGGTTATAAACTTGACAACAGCAGATAAAATCCTCAGAAACCTCATTTTGGAGAATGCAGGAGGAAGGGGGAAGGTAACGGCATCTTGGTTTTCCAGGTCTGTGTCAAAGGTATTCAGAAACTAGAGCATATTTTGATCTGCAAGGAGTCAGGAGGCCCAACACGGGACTCAGAAAGGGCAAGACTGTTCAATGCCAGAGAGTTTTCTTTGCTGCAATGAGAAAGAGCAAATTGACACACTTTTGTTTCATGGTACCATCAAACTGCCAATCTAAGTACCTGTTGTTACTAAGTGATGTTGAGTGGAATGCGACTAATAGTGACCCTATGAATAAGAGTTCTGAACCCTGTCCTATCCTGTGACATCCTTATCATCTCTGATATACTGGATCCCATTGCTGCAGCACTGTTAATCTATCTCATTGAGGATTTTCTTTTCCTTTGCTGACCCTTCACCTTTCCAACTATGACGTTCATTTACAAGGAATATCCTCCCCTAACAACATTCTCAAAGTATGTGAGACAGAGCTTCATCATCATTACCTCTAAGAAGCACTCCGGCTGCACTTTCTCTGAGACATAGGTGTTTGTCCTCTTGCCAGACCACGGGACACTCAGCACTCTGTTCCAACACAACTCCAAGGCATCGATTTTTCTTCTGTAATCTCTAATCATTGTCCAGATCTAAGTACCCTGTTGTTGTTATGTACTGTTGAATAGACTAAGACTCATAGCAACCCTATGAACAATAGCTCTGAACTCTGCACAATCCCAAGCCAATCTCACTGTCTCTGACACAACTGACACCATGGCCATACTCACAGTATCAATGCATCTTATCCAAGCACAATCAAGTGTTCTCAGCTTCTCATTCTTTTCAAGGTTTGCCACAATTTGTTGTGATCTACACAGTCAAATGCCTTTGCATTACTGCTAAAATGCAAATAGAAATCTTTCTGGTACTGTCTGCTTTCAGGCAAGATCCATCTGACATTGACAATAATGCCCCTAGTGCCATGACCTCTTCTAAACCCCGCTTATATTTCTGGTAGTTCTCTGTCAATATATTGTTCTAGTTGTTTTTGGATAATCTTCAGCAGGATTTTGCTTGTTTCTGATATTAATGATACTGTTAAATAATTTCCATACTCTATTGAATCATCTTTCTTGAGAATGGGAATAAATATGGATCTCTTCCTGTCAGTTGGCCAGATAACTGTCCTACAGATTTCTTGGTACAACTTGGTGAGCACATCCAGGGATGCATCTGTTTGTTGAAAGGTCAATTGGTATTTCATTAATTCCTGGGGCCCGTTTTTTGGCAATTCCTTCAGAGCAGCTTGAACTTCTTCTTTTATTACCATTGCTTTTAGATCATATGCTATTTTATGAAATTGGTACAGTGACTTTTTATATTCCTTTCATCTTCTGTCTTTAAATGCTAGTGAACAAGTTAGACTTGATTGCTTCCTATTCTTGTGTCCTTTATCCCCTAAAAAGTGATGCCTCCAAAAAAGAAAGGAAAACTGGGAAGCACTATCCATTGCCCATGGCTGATAGTTTGTTACAGTAGCACAGACCACAATATTACCCTATTAATCAAGTGGATTAGCAAATGCTGAGTGATGCCCTTTTCCATGCATTCAGGTTTACATTCCTGCATGCATGCATGTGTGTATTTAAACACACACTAAGGGCCTACACATTCCCAGGTTTTGTTTGGAAAGGTGAAGTAACTTAAATAAGATCACACAGGTTTATGAAGAAGTAAGGGGGAAGACAATAACAAATCTGAGAACCTGCATCCAAGATAAGCATTCTTTTTTACCAACTTATCAAGTAGGAAACCATATCAAAAGTACACTAAGAAAACCACTTCCTTTATTGTGGTCTTATAGTATCTTGTAGAAATCCCAGGCCTTTCTCCAAAACGTCAGGGTCACAGAACTATCTGTCAAACTGTCCATTTGAATGTCATGCAAACCTTAACATACATTATAGCACAAAATACAGCTCTTCCAAACTGACTCTTTACCCCACATCTAATTAACCAGCTTGGATACTCAAAACTATAAATTTGATTTTGGCACATAATTTTTAAAATGGATCTAAACAGTCTTGGTCAACCCTATGAAACCACTATTTAGGACTTGCAAAAGAAGATGCATAAAACCAGTCTGGTTCCTTTTGTTAATTTTGTCCCTTGTGTTGTAGCTGTTATGTGTCATTGAGTTGCTTGTGACTCATAAAGACCTTATGTACAACAGCTCTGAAGCCTGCCCTGTCCTGAGCCACTCTCACTGACTCCAACACACCTACCCCCTTGCTCCAGTTACTGTATTAATCTATCTCATCCAGGGTCTTCCTCTTCTGTGCTGTCCCTCCACCTTTCTGAGTATGAGGTCCTTCTCCAAGGACCAATCCTTCTTGACTATGTACCCAAAGTATGTGAGATAGAGCTTAAAATCCTAGCTTTGAAGGAGATATTTAGTTTCACCCTCTCCAAGACAGACTTTTTTTTTTCCTTGGCTGTCCATGGTATGTTCAATATTCTTCTCCAGCACCACAACTCAAAGGAAATTATTCTTCTGTCATCCTTAGCCATTGTTCAGCTCTCTGCCTCCCTAAGCTCCCTTCAAAGATCTCTTGTGGCAAAGTTGTGGCACCTTGGGTTGATAATCAGTAAGCTGGCAGTCCAAATCTACCAGTATCTCTTCAGAAGAAGGATAGACAGTATCTTCCCATTAAGGTTTATAGCTTTAGAAATTTGTTGGAGACGTAAAGGACTAAGAGTTGGAACCCACTTGACTGAAAGCAGTAGGAGATTTTTTTGGAGAGGTTTCTCTTTTCAGACAAAAGAGTCTCTTGAGGAATGTAGTGACCCCAGCAGAGGGTAAACTACCAGAGTAAGTGACCATAAACAATCAGCTTAAGCAGATTTATCTGCTTATCAGTTATCTCTGGCAGGAACACAGGTTATGTCTAAAGGAATGGCCTTTCCTCTTTTCCCTTCTCAATCTTGGAGTGGTAGGGGACTCCTGTTAGTCAAACAGGAGATAGAGCTGGAAGGAAAGTTAAACAGCCCTAACACCCTCAGTCACCATGGATTAGCTTATTAGAGACCTGCCAGAGATGTAAGATGGTGGCAAAGTGCATTATGTGTGGGCTGCTAACCAAAAAGGCGGGCAGTTTAGATCCACTGGCTGCTTTAAAAGACAAAGATGCTCCATCTCCTCTCTTAAAGCTCTGTAGCCTCAGAAACCTGAAGGAGGGTCACTATGAGTCAGATAGACTAGATTTTGAATCAGACAATGAGGTGTTTGTCTTTGAAGAGATTGGACCAGATCTGGCCACTGCTATTCATATACATTGTTTTTCATAATGGATCTTTCCTCTTTCATTTACCCTTCTCTCTCCACCCATTAAATTGTGTGACCCTATGATAAAGCAACCCCCCCTCCCCATCCCTTAGATCCTTGTACTCAATCTACAATAATGTACAATCTACAATAATGACTTACACAGTATTTGTCCTTAGGAGACTGAGCTATTTTTAAGTTTTATTTATTTATAGTGCTAATGAGAGAGAGAGAGAAAGGAGGAAAGAAAGAAAGAAA
>NW_006399755.1:2382454-2465879 GCF_000299155.1 Elephantulus edwardii
AAAGAAAAGAAAGAAAGAAAGAAAGAAAGAAAGAAAGAAAGAAAGAAAGAAAGAAAGAAAGAAAGAAAGAAAGAAAGAAAGAAAGAAAGAGAAAAAGCAAGCTAGTTGTTTTTGGATAATCTTCAGCAGGATTTTGCTTGTTTCTGATATTAATGATATCTAGTGAGGACAGCTTGATCAATGTACCTGCTACAGACTTTACAAATCTTTTCCTGATCTGGATGGTCTGGTGGGGCTTATATTTATATATCAGCCGCTACTTCCAGCCCAGCTCCAAATACCTCCTGACTCTTTGGACACAGCATACAGATTTTTCTCTTGTGTCTTTTCTCTTGTCCCTTTCCTGTGAAGGCTGTTCCAACTCTTTCCCTACTTGAGTCCTATTCATCCTGGAGGTTTGAGTTCTGGCTTCTCTTTCTCCGTAAAATCTTTCTTCCTAACTTCTCCTTTCAACCCAGACTCGATTAGGTGACATTTGTGTGCTTCTGCTGCCAACAGAATTTCTTTCAGCTAGAACACTTACTCCTCTTTAATGTTGATGCTTCTTTACAACTATTTCTCCCTCTGCATGTTTTGCTGGATTTTTTAAAAAATTAAAAATGGATATTACAACTTAATCATATGTTTCTAGGTCCTAATGAGTATTTGCTGGATGCATGAGTAAATAAATTATATCTTTAAAGTCTTATGTATACTTTAGAAGACCCAGAGCAAGGCATTTAATAGGTTTTGAAGTGAGGCCAACTTGATTAACCAAATTCTAAATTTCTGCTTCTTTTCTTACTTACATAAGCCACATTCCTCTAGAGAATTTTCTCATTTCAAGATGTCCACAACTATGAGTCTTGGTAGAAACCAATCTGTTTAGCACTCAAAGTCTCTGTTCCCAATGTTTTCCAAATACACACATACACACACACACACACACACACACACACACACACACACACACATAGCACTCAAAGTCTGTTACCAATGTTTTCCAAATATATATACACACACACATACACACACATACACATATGAAAGGTATTTCCTCAGGGCTTATAACTAGACCATAAACAAAGGTCAAAGAAGCTCTGGGTAACTTTATTATTTTAGTTTAGCTTCTTTTGCTCTTTTATAACAAAAGTCATTTGAACAGAGACAATATATTACTTTGAAGGCTAGTAACATGTAAATTGGGGTTGCTGAAGAATGCTCCAAAATACTCAGCAATGTATCATTTCACCACCACCACCACAACAACAACAAAATCCAACAAAGTATGGGAAGGAAAGGAAAAGGAACTAGTATTTAATGTTGTAGAGCACGTGCCTGGTAATTCAACTGCATTCTTTCCTGTAGTCCACATAACTCTATCTTAATAAGTAACCATTATTATTATGCTGCAGAAGAAGAAACTGAGGTTCAGAGGGGTTAAATGGCTTGCTCAGGACCCCGAGGGAGAATGCCTACCTAACAGCTGTGTTCTTTCTATGGCATGGAGCAGTGATTGCCTCAAAGACCACGAGTCAAGGCAGAAGACCCTGTAGGCTTCATTTTAGAATCCATTGAAAACTATGGGCCTTCCTCAACGAAAACAAACCTCTGAATCTTTGCTTACAGTTTCACATGAATTTTAGAGTTTTGGGGATCCTCTCAAAGTTTATCAAAGAACATCTCATTTAAGAATCCTAAACTTTAAAAAAAAAGTCTTAAACTAAAAGCTGCCAAGGACACATTTGTACTGATTTTTCATGTCAGATTACAATTCATGCATTTATGAAATCAAAGAATCTTCTTGCTGTGTGAACCATTGAGTTGGAAATGAAACATAGCTGATCTTCCAGTGGGTTTTCAGATGCAGAAAACAATGTGGTAGGAGATTGCCCATCTGTAGAGCAGCAGCTGGAGGATTTGTACCTTTGGGTTGGCAGTTTAATTCCTTACCACTAAGCCATCAGAGTTCCCCAAAACTTATCAGATTACAGAATTGCAGACTCTTGATGTTATAAATCACTCTAAATGTAATTTTATATCTAGGAAAATCTTGGTTTAATAGAACTAGAAAGGATCAGTGTTGTTACAGAGCTCACATATAATTGTGTTCCACAATTTGGAGAGCTAAATGTTATTAAATACAGAGGTCAAGAGATGGGACAGGCTTGATAAGGCCACTTAGAAGTAGTGGTCGAGTCTGAATCTGAATTCCTATTGCTAGTGACCAAAGAATTGATACCTTTGAGTTGTGGTGCTGGGGAAGAATATTGAATATTTCATGGACTGCCAAGAAAGCTAACAGGTCTGTCCTAGAGAGAGTGAAAGCAAGCTGCTCCTTGAAGACAAGTATTTTGAGACTCTGTTTCACATACTTTGGGCCTGTTGCAAGGAGGCACCAGTCTTTAGATAGGGGTTTCATGCTTGGAAGGATGGAGGGACAGCATAGGAGAGGAAGACTCTGGATGAGATGGATTGACACAATAACTGGGGTAATGAGGGTAGGTGTGTCAAAGTCAGTGAGAAAGGCACAGGATAGAGCAGGACTCAGTGCATAGGTTCGCTACAAGTCATAGTCAACTTGATGGTACATAACAACAACAGTTTTAAAGCTGATAACCTGAATAAAGACTCAGCCAACAGAAGGAAAGTGGTGAAGTCTGCATAAGACTGAGGCAAGTATGAGAGAAAAGGAACATATCTTATGTACATATTCGATGTCATGCAGTACTGGGAGATTGCAGATAAAATGCATCATTTTGTGTATATAATCTATACTATGATTATCACTATTTTTATTTCAAAAATTGAAGAAATAGAGACTCATAGGATTAAAAAAATGGAGGAAATGAACTAATTTCCTCAGAGTGGTGAGGTAAACCCTGATGGCACACTGGTCACAGAACTCCACTAATAGTAAGAACACAGGCAGTTCAAACTTGCCGGTAGCTCCACAGGTAAAAAAATAATCTGGGCCTGCTAAATTTGCCGACTCGGAAAAAAATATGGGACAACTGCACTTTGTCCTGTAGTGTTGATATGAGTCAGAATTAACAGTATCAAGTTTCTGTTGTTGTTACTGTTTATTAAAGTGAGATGACCAACTCAAGGCCACACAGCTAGGTAGGCATCAGTACTCATGCTCTCTGCAATATTTGCCTGATATAATGGAAAGAGAAGTCAGAGAGGGACAATCTGGCAATGTTTAACTGATGCCTTCCAGAAATAAAAAACTGAACTGACATGCTTATTATTGTTGTTATGTGCCATTGAATCGACTATGAATGCTAGCAACCTTATGAATAATAGCTCTGAACCATGCTCTATCTTGAGCCAGTATCGCTGCCTCTGTCACAGCTTCCCCCAGTGCCAAAGTCACTGTGTCAATCCAGGGTCTTCCTCTCCTGCACTGATCTTCCAACCTTCCAAGTATGATGTCCTTCTCCAAAGACTGGTTCCTCCTGGCAACATGTACAAAATATGTGAGACAGAGCTTCATAATGTTTGCTTCCAAGGAGCAACCTGGTTTCACCCTTTCCAGGACAGATCTGTTCTCTTGGCAAGTTAATGCAATATTCAATGCTCTTCTCCAGCACTACAATGCAAAGGCATTGACTCTACTTCTGTCATCTTTATTCACTGTCCAGCTCTCAGAGGCAAAGTAACTAGTTGAAAAGACCATGGCCTGCATCAGGCACACCTTAGTCTCTAGACAGACACTGTTGCTCCTTAGCACTCTAGAGAGGTTCCTGACAGCAGACTATCCCAAAGCAATCCACCTTTTTATTTCCTGACTTCTGATGCCAACAGTGTTGATGTGGAACCAAGTAAAATAAAATGTTTAACAACCTCAATCTCTTCTCTGTCTCTCGTAGTGCTACCATTTGTCCTAGTTGTAGGACTCTTTGTTTTCTCAGTGTTAAGATGCAATCCATATTGAAGACTGCAGTCATTGGCCATCAGCAGAAAATGCTTCAAGTCCTCAGTTTTGATGAGCAAGGTTCTGTCATATCATAACACAAGTTGTTGATATGTCTTCTTCCAATTTTGATGCCACTTTCTTCTTCATGGAGTTCAGCCTCTCAATGATCTGTTCTGCAATATGTTGTTGTTGTTATGTGCCGTCAAGTCATTTGCAACTCATAGCGACCCTATGTACAACAGCCCTAAACCCTGCTCTATCCTGTGCCAATCGCATTACCTCTGACACACCCATCCCGATTACCCCAGTCACTGAATCAATCCACCTCATAGAGGGTCTTCCCCTCCTGCGCTGTCCCTCTACTCTACCCAGCATGATGTCCCTCTCTAAAGACCTGTCTCTCCTTGCAACATGTCCAAAGTATGTTAGACGAAGCCCCAGAATCCTTGCCTCCAAGGAATAGCCTGGTTTAACCCTCTCCAGGATGAATCTGTTTGTTTTCTTGGCATTCCATGATACATTCAATACTCTTCTCCAGCACCACAGCTCAAGGGCATCAATTCTCCATCCTCCGTAGTCATTGTCCAACTCTCTGATGCATAACAAGTGATTGCAAAAACCATGGCCTGTATCAGGCGGACCTTAGTTCTGTAATATAGATTGAAAAATAATGTAAAAAGGACACATGGATGACACACTCCTTTATTGATTCTGAACCATACAGTGGTTCCTTGCTCTCTTTCTAGGACTACTTCCTGGTCTAGGTATAGCTTTTTCTTGAGTACAATCAGGTGTTCTGGGATTCCCATTTTTCTCAAAGTTAGCCACAGTTTGCTGTGATACTCCACATAGGCTTTTACATAGTCAATAAAACACAAATAGACATTCTTCTGGTACTCACTGCTTTCAGCCAAGATCCATCTGACATTGTTAATGCTATTATTTTTTGTTTGTTTGGTTTTTAATTAATTTTATTTTTTTCATTATTTTCTTTACAAAATTGTAATACAAATTCTTTTCGTTTCCCTCACCCCCACCCATCAGATTGTACAACCCAATGTTTAATTCCCTTTCCCCCCTGTACATCTACATTCCTCTGCCTCTAGCCTCTCCCTCCCCTCAAGGACTCTTATACTCATTTTACAATAATGGTCTTATATAATATTTATCCTTATGGGACTGGGTTAGTTCACTCAGCATAATGCTCTCCAGTCCCTCCCAAGTTAGGTAATAATTTATAAAGTTATTGCTCCTGCGTGCCATAATTTCTCAATTCATTCATTTGTGGTTGGACATTTGGGCTGCTCCATGTTCTTGTGATGGTGAATAATGCTGCTATGAATATTGAGCACCAGCTGAGGTTTGTACACCAATGTTCATGGCAATGGTATTCTTAGAGTCATGGCCTCTTCTAAAGTCATCTTATATCCCTGGCAGTCCTCTGATATGTACTGCTCCAGTTGTTTGGGGTTTTTCTAAAACAATAATCTTCAGCAAGATTTTGCTTTTGTGTGATATTGTTTGATAATTTCCATTCCCTGTTAGATCATCTTTTTGGGGGGAATGGAAATAAATGTGGATTTCTTCCAGTCAGTTGGCCACGTAGTTGTCTTCCAGATTTCTTGGCACAACCTGATGAGGATGTCCAGGGCTACATCTGTTTGTTGAAATATGTCAACTGGTATTCCCTTAATAGAAAGGACCTATTTTGTGCCTGGGTGAAATACTCCTCAGGACTCCCACCTCCCCAGCCCTTTTCTGATCTCATCCTCTGGCTCACTAATGTGCTCTTCATAACAGGAGTATTGTAGCTAATAGACAGAAATTATTTTTATGGGAGCTTCCATTCACTAGTGCTAAATGATAATCTGAGATCAAAGCCCTTAGCCATAATAATGTCATCAAGACCCTTTGTCCCAATAGTCTTACCCATGTAGTCACGTGTCTTTTGCTCTAACAGTGCTCTCTACCTTCTTTAACATAAATGCAGGTCTTTACTCAAACCCACATAAAGCTTTTCAATGTTTTGGTCAATATTCACTTAATATTTAAAGTTTACAGTACACACTTGCATGTATTTGAATGCATCACAACAGTAAGGTCAAGTATTATTATGTTCTGTTATAGATCAGAAGATTGAGAACCAAGGGATGTTATGCACGCTTTTCAAGGTTGCACATCTCATAAGTGGCCAAGCCAATATTCAAACTCAGGTACAACAGCATCTGAAGTCTGTTTTCTTTGCAGAACACAATGCTTTTCACAAATAACTCTACCTAATCCCCATAGGAAAGGCTAGAAAAGCATAGAAGTGGTTGGCTACCTTTTTTCAAGGTATGAAAGTCACCTCAAAGAGGCTAGAAGACATGTTGAAGGACACTGTCTGGAAAGAGATTGGTGCTGTCATCAGAATCCAGATCTCCTGATGCCTAGTGCAGAGGACACTGTCTCCCAGACCATATTGCCATTCCCATCAGACCATGTAATTTCTTTTTCTGATGAGAACACACAAAGATCACAATCTGTCTACCTGAAATCTCCCTCTGTTATAAGATGAGATAAAAAAAAAATTCCCCAAAGGAACCAACTTGAATCACCCTTATATGTGTTGTATTGGCCTCCAGCATCCTTTTCTCAACCCCTGAATGGAAGAACAAGGCAGACTGACTCTAAGAACATCAAGTTTTGCTAGTTCATATGCAATCTTAAGAAAAGTCTATTAACCTTAACTCAATCTAGTCACTAGCTACTGTTTTCTACTACCATTCCCATCCAAGTAAATACCAAGTCTCCTCAATACCAAATTCTCAATAATCCACTGGAATCCTTGCATCGTGAAAATGGTTAGGATCCACGGCTAGAGGTCTGGGTCTACCTAAGTTACCTTAGGAAAAAAAGTCTGGTAATTTATTTATAAACATTTTTAGCCATTGAGAACCGTACAAATGTTTTATTCTGATAGACAAAGAACTTCCATGAGCGGGACTATGGTTATTATTCTTCCAGCAATTTTGAATCATATCCCCCTTGTATTGTCATAGTCTTACTCCTGACTTTGGTTTTGCCTCTTCTAGTCTATTCTTCTCATCACATGAATTGTAATTTTCAAATCTTATTAAAAATAGCAGAATATCTCTTCATTACCTTTATATTTAAGTTTAAATTTCTTACAGACTATCAGTTCAGCCTATTCCTGCATCTAGTCCTTCAGCCATATTCCATCACCATAGCTTCAGCTTCCTCCTTCCCCTCTGTGTCTGCAATGCCCTCCCTAAAGAAAATTCACCCCAACAAAATATGGTGAATGCTTACTTAATTTTAAAAACCTCAGTCTGGATGTCACTCCCACTGTAAAGTTTTTTATAATATCCTAACATTAGATTTTGGCATAAGCAGCCAGGAAATTAAAAGGAGCATTGCCATGGGAAAGTCTGCTGTTAGGGACCTCTCCAAAGTACTGAAGAGCAATGGTGTCTCTCTGGAGACTAAGGTGCGTCTGATACAGGCCATGGTCTTCACAATCACTTGTTATGCATCAGAGAGTTGGACAATGACCAAGGAGGATAGAAGGAGAATTGATGCCTTTGAGCTGTGGTGCTGGAGAAGAGTATTGAGAATACCATGGACTGCTAGGAAAACAAACAGATTTGTCCTGGAAAGGGTTAAACCAGGTGGCTCCTTGGAGGCAAGGATTCTGAGGCTCCGTCTAACATACTTTGGACATGTGTGAGGAGAGACTGGTCCTTGGAGAAGGACATCATGCTTGGGAGGGTGGAGGGACAGCACAGGAGGGGAAGGCCCTCTGTGAGGTGGATTGATTCAGTGACTGGGATAATCGGGATGGGACTGTCAGAGCCGGTGCGATTGGCACAGGACAGAGCAGAGTTTAGGGCTGTTGTACATAGGGTCGCTATGAGTCACAAGCGACTCGACGGCACATAACAACAAACAACCTTAGTTCCTGCCTGAAGAATTGATTTCTATTTTCAATATGTTCACAAATAAAACCCAGAACCTAGATTTTTACCTGACATAAAGGAAGGAAGGAAGGAAGGAAGGAAGGAAGGAAGGAAGGAAGGAAGGAAGGAAGGAAGGAAGGAATTAGCTGTATTACCCAGATCGAAAGAGTTGTGCTATCAACCCAAAGGTGGGCAGTTCTAATCCACTAGCTCCTCCAAGGGAGGAAGATAATCAATCTCCTCATCTGTGATTTACAAACTCTGAAAATCCACTGGGGATCAGTTATGAGTATGTTCCAAATCTACAGCAATGGTAGAGAGCAATACACAGGTATGTTCTATTGTTTGAGTCAATCCTCCATGGTCCTCTTCTCCTGTGCTGTCCCTCCACCCTTCCAAGCATGATGTCCTTCTCCAAGGACTGGTCCCTCCTGGCAAGCTGCTCAAAGTATACATACATAGAGATAAAATTCTTTTATTCTTTTTCTTTGTTGACAATTTTTTATCTGAGAGAAGCAAGAGTTAGGAAATAAAAAATGGGTTAAAAAACAAAAGATGAAGGAATGCAAAATCTGTCCCAATCAAGAACAATTTACATAAAGCAGATGGGACACTAATCTCATGACCTGGAAATGAGAATTACTAAATAATCTCTAAAACCTCAAGCAAGCCAGAAATGTATATTCAATATCATCATGACAAGCTTGTGAGTTTTCAGAGAAATTTGGGGAAAGAACTAAGAGGAAAAAACCATTTTTCAAAGAAAATATAAAGGCAGAGAGAAGGATACACAGAGGATGGGAGGAGAGAGAGAGGAAAGAAGAAGAGGAGGCAAAAAGGGGAGGAGAGAAAAATAAGATGGACGAATAGAGGAGAAAAGGGAATAAACTGTGGAGAAGTAGGGATAGAAAGAGACAGTACAGGTGAGGAAGAGAGAGAGGAAAGGGAGAGGAGGGGACTGGAGGGGAAATGAGGAGAAGGAGGGAGGGAGGGAGGGAGGGAGAGAGAGAGGAGAAGAATAAAAGGGAAAAATAATAGAAATAAAGAAAATGAGAGTGAGTGCACTTGAAGACAGAAGAGGAAAAGGAAAAAAAATATAGTTTCATATTTATAAGGCTAAAAAAGATGAATCATCAACCCTTCATTAGCAATTTTAAGGCTAAACAAGTACCCTGTGCACCCGCATACCTTATATTGTGGAATAGTCCCTTCCTGTGAGAGAAGGGAGGAGAGGGAAAGATGGAAACAGCCTGAGAGAGGAGGTACCTGAGAAAACTGGGGACCTGATGGTAACAGTAGTAGTATATACGAAAGAGGATGAGAGTGAATGTCAAGATGAAAGACAAGAGCAGAGACGATAATCCACAGGTAGCCCCAGCAGATCCAGACGTCTCCATCTGTACCTCAGAGTCTCAGTCCTTACCTGAATTGGGAACCAGAGTGCTGTCCACTCTAATAAATTCTGTCAAACCTGCTTGCTGGGTAGGAACTGCCAAGGATACAGGCTTCTTCAGTGTAGGGCACAGCAGCTGTGGTGCCTCCAATGATATAGCTGTAGAAAGAGACCTCAAGGGTGTAGCAGTAGGAAGTGTGGTCCAGAAGGCCACCAAGGAAACGACGACCTGTTCCTGCTTTCACAGCATCCCGATTAAAGGATGTGCTGGACTGGAAAAGACAGAAAAGAAGGAAAACATCAGATCAGGGCACTGGTCAGATACTGAATTTTTAGCAAATTTTGTAACATCTCTGTGTGTTAGGTTCCTCATCTGAAATGTGGGATATTAACCTCATTATCACTGGATTACTGTGTTGTTGTTGTTGTGAGCTGTCATGTTGGAACAGACCCATGCTGTCCAGTAAGCTTTCAGAGGCCGTAAATTGCATAGGAGGAGCTTGCCCATTCTTCTCCCATGGAACCCTGGTGGATTTGAACTGTGCCTCTGAGATTGCAGCACAGCTTCTTACCATCATATCACCAGAGTAGATACCGATTAAATGAACATAATTCAATTAAGTATCAACAAAGGCTTTTGTCTTCAAAATAACTGTCACTCAACAAATATTTGAGAAGTTTGGTTTTGAATAGGGACAGATAGGGGAAAAGAAATAACTATCTCATCATGTTAGTTAGGACTAAGATTTCTTAACTCCTCTCAATATTATAATGCTAGGCTTCAAAATAATCCCTTGAAGTTGTTGTTATGTGTTCTTGAATCTAGTAGGACTCATAGCAACTCTATGAACAATAGGTAAAACTTCAGCCTATTCTGTGAAATCCTCATGATCTCTGATATGCTTGAATCCACTGTTATTATCACTTGGTCATTACATGTTTTTGAGGTCTTTTTCTCTTTCTCTGACCTCTCTATCCTTTCCAGAATAATGTCTTTCTCCAAGGGCCTACTTTTCCTGACAAAATTCCCAAAGTAGATGATATGAAGTATCACAATCTTTGTCTCTAAGGAACAGTCTGGTTGCTCTTCATAAAAGATAGACTTATTTGTTCCTTTAAAAGTCCATGATATATGGACTGACATCAGGGTTGGGGTAAGACTGAGAAAAACTGGATAAATTATGTATACTGCATTGAAACAGATGAGGGAGAGAACAGTTTAAAAGTGATATATGACAGGGTATTATGGTTATCACAAGAGTCCAGAATTAAGGTTGCATAGTGGAGCGTACTCGGTGCAGTGGGAAGGGGGGTGCAGGGGGATTGTATACCAATAAAAGAATTTTCCTTTTACTTTTCAAAGAGAGGAGTGAATGGGGGGGGAGTGGTGGGCAGGGAGAAAAGTGCAACAATGAATGAATGGAAATCCCAAATCTCTGTAAATGTTCATTAAAATTAATGAAATAAAATTTTTTAAAAAGTCCATTAATATTTTTAGTAACTATGATTCAGTGACTGGGTAATTGGGGAGGTGTGTCAGAGACAGTGCGATTGGCACAAGATAGAGCAGGGTTTAGGGCTGTTGTACACAGGGTCGCTATGAGTCGCAAGCGACTCAATGGCACATAATGACAACATTCACCAGCTCGTCATTTAAAAGGCATCTATTTTTCTTTGGTCATCCTTATTCATTGTCCAACTTTCATATGCATGAGAAGCAATTGGAAATTGAAAAGATCATGGCTTGGATCAGGCACATCGTAGTCTTTAAGCTGACACCATTGCTCTTTAGTATTTTGGAAAGGTCACTGGCAGCAGATTTTCCCAATACAATGCATCTTTTGATTTGAGGAAGCAGCATATGATCAAGAACCAATGGTAATGAGGGAGTAAATTCAAGCTGCCCTAAAGGCATCGCAAAAATAATAAGGCCCCAGAAATTGATGAGATATCAGTTGACATGTTTGAACAAGCAGATATAACCTTGAATATGCTCACTAGACGATGTCAAGGAATTTAGAGGCCAGCTACCTGGCCAGCTGACTGGAAGAGACCCATATTTGTTTCAATTTCAAAGAAGGATGATCCAATAGACAGTGGAAATTATCAAACAACCTCATTAAAATCACATGCAAATGAAATCTTATTGAAAGGTAGTTAAAAAGGGTTGAAACAGAACATCAAGGGGGAACCTCACAGTCTATGGAACAAGGGATATCATCAGATGGATCTTGGTTGAAAGCAGAGGATAGCAGAAAGATGTTTATGTTTGGCGTTTCCCCCCATTCCCAATTATAACAGCCATCTTTATTTGTAAAAATCCAGCTATAAAACGTAGTCTTTCAGTCTTCCCAGGTTTTCCTTTTTTAACAAAACCGAAAAAGCACATAAAAACCTTCCCCACTGTAATATCCATAGACAGATGATTTTCAGGCAGTCCTCTCCTGCTTCATTCTGGGATGTCTCGCTTGCCCCACATGCTTCTGGGATGTCCTAACAGGGTAGAGTTTTGAATTCCAAGGCTGAATTACACAAAGCGGTGGGTGGGTGGCGGATGCAGAGTGTGGCATGACGCTTCACAGAGTGCAGGATGAGGGACTAGTAGTAGGCTTCCTTCTCTGTTCAGCTGCCAGGGCTTCGCCCGATGATGAGATTTATGATTTTATCGTAAATGAAGAAGAGAAGTAAGGGAAGGCACAGAACCACCAGGTAGTTTTGAGGGAGTACATCCTCAGGGCTGCCCCCATGCCAGGGCAGTAGGAAAGAAAAGCAGCAAGGGCCGTCTCCTCAAAGAGGTTAAATATTAAGATCTTGTTTTTCACCCCCTGCTGGAAGACAGAATTCCTTCTGGTCTTGCAGATGATCAAGTCAGCCCACTGTACCACCATAATGCTGACAAAGAAGGCAGTGTGGCAGGTGAATTCCATGATTTTTCTCTGCTCATAAGTCCACGGCTGCCCATAGCTGTCTTCCACAGAGTTGATGTAGCGGTCATACCAGTCCACTCGGATGCCCAGGAGGTGAGGAGGGAGGAAGCCATTCTCAGCCAGAATCACAAAGTAAGTGAAGAAGCCTCCCAGGGCCTGGATTATACCCATCTGATAGGTCATACTGATGAGCCTCTCACCACCAGTTTGCCCATGTGGGGATTTCTAGGCTGCCTCTTTGTGATATCATGCTCAGCTTGCATGTATACTAGAGAGATGGTGGGAACCATGTCAGTGCCCAAATCAATGCAGAGGATGGTGAGGGTCCACAGTGGGAGCGGAATGTTTGCCATAATAAATATCAGGAAGGGGGTGATCTCTGGACTGTTATTGGTTAGGGAATAAGCAATGGATTTCTTCAAGTTATCAAAGATCAGACAACCTTCCTCAACTCCCGTCACAATTGAGGCAAAGTTGTCATCCAAAACAATCATGTCAGCAGCTTGTTTAGACACATCTGAGCCAGCAAGTCCCACAGCAACCCCAATGTCTGCCTTCTTCAAAGCCAGAGTCATTCACACCATCACCAGTCACAGCCACATGAGGACTCTGTCACTGGCAGCCCTCCCCAATGATGAGCTTCTGCTGAGGGGAGGTTCTGGCAACACAATCTTAGTGTGGTACTTCAGAATGTCATCCAGCTACTCAGAGTTCACGTCCTTCAGGTCACTTCCATGGACCACAGAGGCCTTGGCATCTCTGCGGTTCACCTGGCTCACTGGGATGCTGAGGGAGGCAGCAACGTCTTCCACAGCCTCGTTGCCCTCTGAGATGATGCCCACACCTTTAGCAATGGCTTTTGTGTGATTGGGTGGTCTCCTGTAACCATGATGACCTTAATTCCAGTGCTTCAGCATTTGCCCACAGCATCGAGAACAGCAACACAAGCAGGGTCAATCATGGAGATGAGGCCGACAAAGCAGAGTTTCTCCACAGGGAAATTGACATCATCAGTGTCTACATGGAACACTTCAGGAAACTGTTCATTGGGCAGAAGAATTTGGCAGAAACTTAGCACTCACTCTCTGAGACCTCCAGCCTCCAAGTAGGCATTCTGAAAGGCGTCCTCCAGTTCCTCATTCAGGGGTTTCTCCTTGCCATGGAGCCCAAGATCCTCTCTGGAGCTCCCTTCATGACTGGTAGGTGCTGGGGCTCAGGTGTGTTGGGGTTCTTATGAATAGACAACTTGAACTTGTTGGTAGAGTTGAAGGGTATCTCCACGATCTTGCATATTGATCCCTCATCTCCTTCACTAAACCACAGCACACCTCAATGCAATTCAGGAGGGCTGACTCAGGCATCTTCTGCAACTGCCCACTTGGAAATAGGTAGAGTTTCCTGGTTGGCCTGGAACACTGCCCTGTTACAAAGACCTGCAGTCTGGACAGAGCAATCCAGGTCGCTGACATCTTATCAAATAAGACACCCCTCTGGTTCTCTGTAGGATCAGCTTCATGGATTTGATTGTCAAATGACATGTGAGCAACTGTCATCTGGTTCTGAGTCAAGGTTCCAGTTTTTTCAGAACAGATGGTAGATGTGGACCCCAAGGTCTCCTCAGCTTCCAAGTTCTTCATCAGGCAGTTTTTCCTTGACATGCATTTGGCAGTAGGCATCAGACATACCATCACAGTGGCCAGCAAGCCTTCTGCTACATTAGCTACAATGATGTCGATGAGGAAAATCACAGCCTCAAGCCAGGTGTACTCCAGAATAAGAGACAGGATGAAGAAAGACACGCCGAGGAACAGTCACACCTGTGATGATGTGGATTAAATGCTCAACTTCTGCAGCAGTAAGAGTCTGACCCCCTTGTAGTCCAGAAGCAAGTGTGGCAGTTTGTCTCATCAGAGTGCGATCCCCAGTGTATACAACAATGCGACGTGCAAAGCCTTCAACATCATTGACTGAAAAAATGGCAATGTTCCTTGTCTCCAGAGGATTCGCATCTGTGAAATCTGGAGACCTGGTCTGAGGTTCTGATTCTCCAAGGAGTTATCCACCTTGAAGCCGTTTACAAAAATGATTATCAAGCCTACAGGGATTCAGTCTCCACTTTTCAATTCCACCAGATCCCCCACAACAGCTTCTTCTGCACTGATGCTCTTTTTCTTTTTGGAATCACAAAAGCTCGCTAAGGAACCATGTTTTTGAGGGATTCCATGATCTTTGAACTTTTAGCTTCACGATAGTAGGAGAAACAACTCGTGATGATAACAACAGCTGACAGCACCACACCAAGATAGAGATTATCATTACTCGGAGACTCTTCTGAGGTAGCTACAATGTCATAAGCCAAGCAACAAAGAACTGCTCCAACCCACAGCAACACTGAGAACCCCCAAACAGCTGTCAACAGAATTTGATCCATTCAAGAGTAGTGGGAGGAGGGGTAAAGGCATCGGGACTGTCTAAGGCCAGGATTTCTGCATCTTGAGCAGGTGTTAAACCCCTGCTCAAGTCCGTTCCACATTTGAGATGAAGTTCATCAAGGCTAAGTTTATGGTCATTCATAGATACTTCTTTCTTTAGCTCGTCCATGTCCCTCTCTTTCTTGGCCTTCTTTTTGTCTCCATGTTCTGTTAAGGACCTCTCTAAAGGGCCAAAGAGCAATGATGTCTGTTTAAAGACTCATGTGCATGTGCAACAAAGAATGAATGAAAAGCCAACTTTTCTACTAACTTGAATTGAAATCACAATTAAGAAAAGACTAGGGGAGCTCTGGTGGCCTATGGCAAGAAGCAGCAATCCCAGAGGTGCACGGTTCAAATCCACCAGATGCTCTGCTGGAGAAGGAGGAACAATCTCTTCCTGTGCCAGTCAGATCTGATTTGATGGTACAGACACAAAAAATAATAAAACAAAATAAATTTTAAAAAAGACTAATGTGTATCTGATCCATGGTAATTTAAATTACTGCCTATTGATAGGATACAGAAGAAAAATTGTTGCCTTATGTTGCAGTATGGAAAAGGAGTACTGAATATCACACAGACCGCCAAAAGAACAGCAAGTCTGTCTTGGAGGAAGGGCCATCAGGGTGTCAAATACATGTTGTCAGGAGGGGCTAGTCTTTGGAAAAGGGCACAATACTGGGAAAGACAGAGGGTAAAAGAAAGAGAGAAACAACTCCAAGAAGGCTGATTGACACAGAGTCTGAAACAATGGAGTCAAGCATATCAGAGGTGGTAAAGATGGTACCTGACAGGCCAAGGTTCAGGTCTGCTGTTGAGAGGGTCAGTATGAATCCTAGACAACATGATGGCAAATAACAACAACAGCAACAACGTCTAATTCAGCAGGAGATAGAAGAGAGGTGGGGAGAAGCTGATTAAAGGGATGGCGAGAGGACAGAGAACAGTAAAAGAAGAACCAAAAAAACATATGTGTATGCTTTGGTATTTAGCAAAAGCTCTCAAACTCATTTCTTTTGAGTCTGAACCAACTCATAAGTGACCTTGCAGTGAGTTTTCAGAGGCTATAAATCACATGCTAAGAGATTGCCTATCTTTTTGCCTCAGAGCAGCTGGTGATTTCAAATTGCTTACTTTTGGGGTGTCAATGCAATATCTTATCTTCCAGGCCAAAGGTAAGAAAATAATAGAATTTAAAAACACAAAGGATTTTTAATCCATGAAGTGAAAGTTATTGTTTCCTTTTTAGGATGGGCATTGTTTATCAGAGAAGAGAGACAGAAACCAGACATGTTTGGATGGCCATGACCTCAGTCCTGAGCTCCTAAGAAAAATTCAATGAGGAACATCATTAAATAATAACAGAAATGAGATTCCTGGACTATGTGCACTTTTTGTAGGCTGTGAGAACCACCTCGCCACTATAAGACTTTCTGAGGTCTATGTCCCAGTTTTCCAGGGTACCTGAACTGAGGGGACCACAGTCTAACCTCATGGTTTCACAAAAATGTATGGCTGTCCATCTTGCAGAGATTTCTAAAGAATAGGCCTAACTATTTTGGTCCAAATGAAGCGGCAAATGGTGAGGCCTCCTGCTTTAATTCTACCAAATTCTGGGTGACCTTGCACCAAGCACTCAGTTTCTTGGCGTCACAGGTATCTCTTGTGACTGACGAGGAGGCTAGGTTACATGACTTTCCAGTCCCTTTTCAGGCTTGACATTGAAAAGTTCCAGGACTTAAAGCACATCTTATACCACGTGGAGAAATTCATCATCTTCACTAATGTCCAAGCCTGAAGCAATGGACAGGCGAGTTTTCAGCTCATCAACTTCAAAAATTGCTATGACCTTTGTGGGCCACTTCCCCTCTGGCCACATGGAAGTAACAAGCCTATGTTTAGTATCAACAAAAGAAATTGAGCAAAAAAAGTCTCATATCCTCATATGACATGCTGATTTCCTTCTTCTCTTTTGGCCCCGATTCATTGTTACTTTTTGCCACCAATACTTCTAACTCCTCAGGCCAGGGAAAGGTTCAATTCTCTCTTCATAAGATCTCTATCAGTGGTGGTCAACTCGAGGGAACCTAACACCACCACCCACCTTTCAGTCTCTTTTCTCATCATAAGGAGTGGGTTGTTCTTGGTAGGTGCCTTTGAGTCGAGTATGACTCACACTGACCCTATTATCAGCCAGACTGAACCCTGCCCTATCCTGTGCCATCCTCATCATCTCTGACACACTAGAGTTAATTTTGAAGTCGCGCTATCAATCCATCTCTTCATGGATCTTCCTCTCCTTTGTTGACCCTCCAACTTTCCAAGCCTGAGGTCCTTTCCATGGACTAGACTCACCTAGCTCCATGCCCAAAGTATGAAGAGTGTGTAGTAACAGCAGTAACTTCTACAGTTTGTTGAGCTCTTTACTGCTTGCAAAGTACTTTCATAATTGTTGTTTCATTGTCTTCCCAGGAAGCAGGGTTAAAAAAAAAAATCACACCCAGTTTATTGACAAAGAAATGGAAACTGAGTAAGTGTTAGGGAGGAAAATAATGGTGATTATGTGACCCCCTTCATGAGACATGTAAATTGTTGGTAGGTGCCATTGAATTGGCCACTACTCAGTGTGGCCCTGTGAAAACAGATCTGAACCTTGCCCTATACTTCACCATCTTCATCAACTCTGTGATAGTCACTATATCCATCTATCCTGTTGAGGGTATTCCTTTCTTTCTCTGACCCTCTATCTTTCCCAGAATGATGCCCTTTTCAAAGGCCTGGCCCCTTCTGGCAACACACTCCAAGTATGTGGGACAGAGCTTCATCATGATTGCCTCTAAGAAGCAGCTCAGAGTGAAAGAACTGATCTAGGTGAAATCAGACCCCGGGGAATTGTCTGGCAGGTGGAAAGTGCCCAGTAAGCTTCTTTGCTTTTTAATGCTGGGCTCAGATCAACTATACAGATGCCCGATTATCAGGAAGAGCAAATCTACCGTTTGAAGACTCTCACTTGTGCTGAGCTGCATAAGGGCATGGACACTGCTTGTTTATCTCTATGGTTTGTTGTTGTTGTTTTAGTTCTATGTTTATCACCCAAAACACACCTTGTACAGAGTGACTGTTTTGAACCCAGAGAGGAGAAAGAGAGGGAGGCAGTAGGAAGGTGAGTGATAGGGTTTCTATGTGGGGGGATGTGGCTAGAATGTGAGGAACGGGAGCTGAGGCTGGCCAAGAACTCTTAACTCACGTAGGAGAAGTCTTCAGCATTCTGACAGAGGAGCTTGGGGAAAATGGCCTGTCTCTGAAACCGTTCCTCATCCTCAAAGATGTTGCCATACATGAAGCCATTCATCATCGTGGAGTGCGCATGGATATCAATATAAAACTCCAGGCTTATTTTCTGTTGAGAGAGAAAAAAAAAAACAAATGAGAAGTTCACAGTCACAAAGCTAGAGCCTGTCAGAGAAGGAAAATATTTTCCTTTTCAAGAAAACACAAGTAGGTAATAGTAAGACTACTTCCTGTCAAAGATGGAAACATGTGAGAAAAGAAAAAATAATAAAGCAATTGCATTTAGTTCCAGTTCTTACAGATTCAACTGTATTGGCTTAGTAGATAGATAGATAGATAGATAGATAGATAGATAGATAGATAGATAGATAGATAGATAGATAGATATTGATAGATACATATTGTTGTTATGTGCCATTGAGTCACCTGCAACTCACAGCAACATTATGTACAACAGCTCTAAAGTCTGCCCTGCCCTGAGCCAGTCTCACTGGATCAGGCACACCTTAGTATCTAGACTGACATTGTTGCTTCTCGGTACTCTGGAAACATCCTTGGCAGCAGATCTACCTAATGCAATGTGTCTTCTGATTTCCTGACTGCTGATGCCAAGAGTGTTGATTGTGAAGCCAAGCAAACTGTAACTGTTAATGGCCTCAATCTCTTCATTCATCATGGTGCTGTCAATTTACCCAGTGGTGAGAATCTTTGTCCTCTTGATGTTGAGCTTCAATCCATATTGAAGACTACTGTCCTTGACCTTTTGCAGCAAGGGCTACAGGTCTGCCTCAGTTTCAGCAAGCAAGGCTGTGTCATCTGCATAATGTCAGTTGTTGTTTCTGAGGTCTTCAATTAGAAAGGACTTGTTCAAGCTCATGGCACAACTGAGACTGAATCCAAAGTCTGCTGAGGATAGCTAGTATAGTCAAGTTATTGAAGGACTAGGGAACTCTGATGGCCTAGTGGTAAGAAGTTGTTCTGCTGTCTCAAAAGTATGTGGTTCAAATCCACCAGCTGCTCCACAGGAGAAAGTTAGGCAATTCTCCTCAATTATCCCAAGCAATTAAATTGTCTCTGAGAACCAATTAGAAGTTCAGCTATGAGTTGGTTCTGGCTCTAAAGTAAACAACATCACAACATCTTCAACAATATCCAACAACAGAAGCAGCCAAGGCCTATCCTGGTCTTCTTTTCATTTCCTTTCTAACATATAGTCCTGGGAAAAGACGAAAAGTCTCATCTTAGAAGGGTTTTCCCTCTTTGGGACACTTTAAATGAAGTTAAAAGCAAATGAAAACCATGTTGCTTCTAGAATGTGGGTCCAATTACTGTCATTTCATTTGCCTGAGACTTGGAGTGAAAAATTTTGTCTTGCTAAGCTCCCAGCTCTCTGGGTAGCATAAGCTGTCTTCAGAGAGATACAAGATGCACTGCTCCGTGTGATATTAAACCCATCATTTTCAGCTTTGGAGGTAGAATATGCAATGATTCAACAGGAACCCTATAAAAGTCATCTTTGCAATTTTATTTTCTTCAATTGTCTGTCTTTTCCTCTGAGCTTTTGATGAGCTGCTGTGGAAAGGAGGAGGTAGAGGGATGACTTAAAAGATGTGTAAGGAAAAACTGCAATTTATATCTCTGTATGTCAGAGCCACAGCAGGCCTCGGAGGCCAGGTTCTCCAACCTTTGGGGATCAGTCCTGTCTGACTAAAAAGGTTGCTCACTTAAATTCCAACAGCAAGTCCTGAAGAAGTAAGAATTAGAACCTGATTCTTCTGATAACCATCCTGGCCTGGTTTCCATTACTTCATCCTGACACCTGAAAACTAATGTAATTTCATTTTTACTAACTAGTACATATATTAGGTGGATTGATTTACATAGTTGAAAGAAATCAAAGGGATGGAAGAATTTTCACTGCAAATTCTCCCTTTCACCTATATCCTTCAGTGGTTCACTCACTTTCACTGCCCACAGACATCTGATATTACCAGACTTTTCAGTGAAAGTTTATGGGTATATAATTGCATATTTGTTCCTCCAGGCACTCTCTTCTGTTTCCCTCTCATCCTAAATGATAGCACACTATACACCCTATACAGTTATGCACTTTTCTCTCAATATACTATGTAGGTGATTCTTTCTCAGTATGTAAAAAGTTATCACATTCTTTTAAATACTGAATTATCTAAGTAGACAACTACAGATATACATTCAATCTTTTCCAATCTTTTCTATTATAAATAATGTGTTAGTGGTTGAATTTGTATATACAAAATTTTGTATATATACGGTTACATGTAGAATGAATTCTCAGAAACAAAGTTAAGGGTCCTATGTAGATTCAATATTAATACTGAAAAATACTTCTGAAGATTTAAAAAAGAGCTAAAACAGTACATAGTTAGGAACCTGCAGAAGTTCAAGCAAGATTTAGAAGAAGCCGTAGCACCAGGAATATCATTGCTGAGGTCAGATGGATCATGGCTGAAAGTGGAGAATACCATAACAAGGTCTATTTGTGCTTTATTGACTATGCAAAGGCGTTTGACAGTGGATCATGACAAACTGTGGCTGACATTGAGAAGAATGGGAATCCTGGAGCACTTAATTGTGCTCATGTGAAACCTATATGTGGACCCGGAGGCTGATGTGAGAACAGAGCAGGGGGACACCATATGGTTTAAAATTAAGAAGGGAGTGTTTCAGAGTTGTATTCTCTCTCTATATCTATTCAATCTGTATTCTGAAAAACTTATTCGAGAAGCTGGTTTCTATGAAGAGGAGTGTGGCATCAGGATCAGAAGGAGACACTTCAATAACCTGCATTATACAGATGATACAATCTTGCTTGTTAAAAGTGAGGAGGACTTGAGGCACTTACTTGCTGCAGAAGGTTAAACAATTAAGCTTTCAATAATGATTGCATCGCAATGCCAACAAAACAAAGATTTTTTTACCATTGGACCAATAGGCAATATCATGATAGATGGAGAGGAGATTGAAACTATCAACAACTTACTCTTACTTACAACCACAATTAACACCCTTGGTGCCAGCAGTCAGGAAATGAGGAGGCATATTGCATTGGGAAAGTATGCAGTTAAGGTATTCTCCAAGTTATTGAGGAGCAATTGATGTCAGTTTGAGGACTAAAGTGCATCTGATTCAGACTATTGGTTTTTCTGCTCACTAGCTATACATCTAAGAGCTGGGCAGTGAATAGGAATGACAGAAGAAGAATAGATGCCTTTGAGCTGTGGTGTTGGAGAAAAGCACTGAACATCCATGGACTGCCAAAAGAACAAACAGATATGTCTTGGAGAGGGTGCAGCCAGAGTGCTCTTTGGAGGAAAGGACAATGAGGCTTCACATCACATACTTTGGGCATGTTGTTAGGAGGTGTTTTTCTTTGTAGAGGGACATGATGCTTGGAAGGGTGGAATGTCAGCGAAGGAGAGGAATACCCTCAACCAGGTGGATTGACATGGTAACTGCTGCAATGGGCTCTAATGTGTCAGGAAGTGTGAAGATGACACAGGATAGGACGAGGTTCAGATCTACTGTGCATAGGGTTGCTATAAGTCATACTCATCTTGACAGTACCCAACAACAACAACAACAACAATCACTACCATGGATTTCCAAGAAAACAAGTTTATCTGGAGAAGGTGATATCAGGCTGCTCCTTGGAGGCAAGGATTTTTAAAGCTCTGTCTTATGTGCTTTGGGCATGTGAGGGACCACATCCCTGGAGAAGGACATCATGCTTGGAAGGATGGAGGGACAACACAGATGAGGAAAACCCTGGATGAGATGAATTGACATTATAACTGGGGTAACAAGGGTAGGTGTGTTGGAGACAGTAATTCTGGCTCAGGATAGATTTCAGAGCTATTGTAAATAGGGTCGCTATGAGTTGCAGGTGCTCAATGACATATAACAATGTTTATTTGAAATTTTGATAACTATTGACAAAATTACCTCCTTAGAAGCACTATTTTACATTCCGAGCAATGAACAACAATGCCTCTTTTTTATTACTTGATAACCTAGTATAATCAAACTTGATCTTTAACATTATGAGAAGTGAAAAAATAATGTTAAAAACTAGTTTTAATTTTAATTTCTATTATTTCTCTTATATGGTTGATAATTTTATATATGTATAAGACCTTTGGGGAGCTCTGGTGGCCTAGTGGCAAGGAGCTGCAACTACAATCCCAGAGGCGCACGGTTCAAATCCACCAGATGCTCTGCCGGGGAAGGAGGGACAATCTCCTCCTGTACCAGTCAGATCTGATTTGACGGTACACCACACAAAAATAATAAAATTTTTAAAAAAAGACCTTTGCATTTTCTTTTCTACAAATTATCTTTCTGTATCCTTTTATCCTTTTTTATCCTTTTATGTGGGGGTCAAGATTGGTGGAAGATCTATCAACAATCTGTAATATGCAGATGACACAATTCTGCTTGCTGAAAGTGAGGAGGACCTGAAGCACTTGCTGCAGAGGTTCAAGGACTGCAGTCTCCAATAGGGATTGAGACTCAATGTCAAGAAGACGAAGATTCTCACCACTGGACCAATTGGCAGAATCAGGATGGATGGTGAAGAGATTGAGATTGTTCACAGCTTTAGTTTGCTTGGCTCTGTAGTCAACACTCAGCACCAATAGCCAGGAAATTAAGATGTATTTCCATGGGAAAGTCTGCTGTTAGGGACCTCTCTAAAGTATTGAAGAGCAATGGTGACTCTCTGGAGACTAATGTGTGTCTGATACAGGCCATGGTTTTTGTAATCACTTGTTATGCATCAGAGAGTTGGACAATGACCAAGGAGGATAGAAGGAGAATTGATGCCTTTGAGCTGTGGTGCTGGAGAAGAGTACTGAGGGTACCATGGACTGCTAGGAAAACAAACAGATTCATCCTGGAAATGGGGCAGCTCCTTGGAGGCAAGGATTCTGAGGTTTCATCTTACATACGTTGGACACGTTGTAAGGAGGGACCGGTCCTTGGAGAGGGACATCATGCTTGGTAGGGTGGAGGGACAGCACAGGAAGGGAAGGCCCTCAATGAGGTGGATTGATTCAGTGACTGGGGTAATTGGGATGGGTATATCAGAGACGGTGTGCTTGGCACAGGACAGAGCAGAGTTTAGGGCTGTTGTACATAGGGTCGCTATGGGTCGCAAGCGACTCGACGGCACATAACTACAACAACAACAACAACATCCTTTTATCCATTAGAAAAGGGACTGTTAGTCTTTCTTTTTTGTTTGAGAAAATTATAAAATCTGTATGGCCTCGTAGATAAGGAGCTGTGTTACTGTGTTGTTGTTGTTAGGTGCCATCGAGTTGAGTACAACTCATAGTGACTCTATGGACAAAAGATCTGAAACCAGTTCTGTCCTGCACCATCCTCACACTACCTGACACACAAGAGCCCATTGCAGCAGTTACCATGTCAATCCACCTGGATAAGGGCTTTCCTCTCCTTCATTGACCCTCCATCCTTCCCAACATCATGTCCTTCTCCAAGGGATAGTATCTCCTACTATCATGTCCAAAATATGGTAAGTGAAGCCTCATCATTCTTGCCTCTAAAAAACATTCTGGTTGTACCCTCTCTAAGACATCCTTTAATTTTCTTGGCCATTCATGGAATGTTCAGTGCTCTTCTCCAACACCACAGCTCAAAGGCATCAATTCTTTTTCTGTTATCCTTATTCATTGTCCAGGTCTCAAATACAGGGCTAGTATTCAGAAAGATCATGGCCTGAATTAGATGCATCTTAGTCCTCAAACTGACATCACTACTCCTCAATAATTTGGAAAGGTCCTTAACTGCAAATTGTCCCATGGTAATGCATCTCCTTATTTCTTGACTGCTCATACCAAGGGTGTTAATTGTAAATCCAAGCAAGATGAAGCTGTTGACAGTTCCAATCTCCTCTCCTGCCAATCTAAAGGAAAAGGATTTGAAGCTTTCAGCTGCTCTGGAGAGCCAGCTATCAATTAGTTCTAATTAGATGACAATGAGTTGTTTGATTTGTTAGTTATTATTTATGTATTGTTGTTGTTGTTAAGTGCCACTGAATCACTTGTGACTCATGGTGACCCTATGTACAGAAGCTCTGAAACCTGCTCTATCCTGTGCCAACCTTACTGTCTCTGACATACCTATTCCCATTATTCCAGTCACTGAATAAATTAATCTCATCGAGGGTCTTCCTCTTTTATGCTGTTTCCTCCACTCTCTCAAGCATATTATCCCTCTCCATGGACTGGTCCCTCCTTTCAATGTGCCCAAAGTATGTCAGAAAAAGCCTCAGAATTCTTGCCTTCAAGGAACAGCCTAGTTGCGCCATCTCTAGCATAAATCTGTTCTCCTAGCAGTCCATGGTATATTTAATACTCTTCTCCAGGACCACAGCTCAGAGGCCTCAATTCTCCTTCTATCTTCTCTAGTCATTATCCAGCTTTCTGATGTATTGCAAGTAATTGCGAAGACTATGGCCCAGATCAGGCGCTCCTTAGTCTGACATCATTGTTCTACAGTACTGTGGCGTCATCCCCGATAGCTGACTTTCCCAGTGCAATTTGAATTTTGATTTTCTGGTTGCTGGTACCAAGAGTGTTAACAACCTCAATCTCTTCACTCTTCACCATCTATCACGATGCTGCTAATTGGCCCAGTGGTAAGAATCTTTTTTTTTTTCTTGATGTTGAGCTTCAATTAATATTTAAGGCTCTAGTCCTTTTATATATACAATAGAAATTATTTTTGCTTTTTCTGTCATGTCTTTTGGGTTTACTTCTACTAGTATCCTTTTTTTAATTCTATGTAGAAAAATTTTAAATACATATTGTTAGATTTATTAGCTTTTCCTTTTTGTGGCTTCTGGGTATAATCTTTTGTTTCTTTTGTTACTCTTAGTTTTACATTGTTTACATATAAATATTCCATTAAATTTTTAGTTTGTTTGAATATATGTTAGGCAAAGATTTTTTTTAATCTCAAGGTAGCAACTGATTGTCTTAACACCATTTACGAAATTTCTAACTTGAGAAATCATCTTTACTTTATGATTCTTTTTATATACTTGAGTTTATTCTGAACTTTCTATTGTTCCTATCATATTTTCATATGTCAAAACTATATAGTTTTAATTATGTTACGTTTATAACATATTGTACTATTTTGAGGCCTTCCTTTCAGAATTTTTCTAGCTTTTCTTATCTTTCTATTCAATCTTTTTAATTAGCTTATTTAATTTTATATCACTCCTAAAAAACATCCTGTCAATATTTTTAATGTTATCATAAAGAACTTACTTTCATGACTTTGTCTCTTTATCCATGAATATAGTATTTTTTTGTCTCAGTAGATTTGCATTTTTAAAAAAATGTTATTTTACTAATTTTCATGAACATTTACAGGGATTTTGGATTTCCATTCATTCCATTCATTGTTGCACCTTTCTCTCTACCCCCCCCCCTTGAGTTCGCTTCTCTCTTTGAAAAGCAAAAGATAAACCACTGCATTCCCCTCATGCCCCCCGCCCCGAATGCACTCCACTATGCAACCTTAATTCTGGATTCCTGCAATACTCATAATACCCTATCACATATCACTTTTAAACTGTTCTCTCCCTCATCTGTTTCAATTCAGTATACTTAATCTATCCAGTTTTCTTTTATACTGCTTTACATACAGTGTTCATAAAGTTCATGTACATTTTTTTTCACACTGGATCTTTCCCCTTTCCTTTATTTACTCCTCCCTCCACCCATCAGATTGTGCAACCCTATAATTAAGCCTCACTCCTCTCCCCTCCTTGGATCCTTGTACTCATTCTATAATAATGGTATTACACAGTTTTTGTCCTTATGATACTGAGTTAGCTCACTTAGATTAATGCTCTCCAGCCTCTCCCATGTTAGGTAGTAATTTACAAAATCATCGCTCCTTCATGCTGCATTGTACCCCACTGTGTGAATGTACCATAATTTCTCAATCCATTCCATTGTGGTTGGGTATGTGGGCTCTTTCCATGTTCTTGCTATGGTGAATAATGTTGCTGTGAAGAGTGGTGTATAAATCCTCAGTTCTCATTTTCTTAGGATATATTCCAAGCAGTGGAATAACTGGATCATATGGAATTTCTGTTTGCCATTCTGAAGAAAAGCCAAACTGATTTCCAGAGCGGTTGTACCATTTTACAATCCCACCAACAATGTATAAAAGTTTCTATCTCACCACATCCTCTCCAATATTTATTACTTGCTGCCCTGCTAACTTTGCCACTGCTACTGGAGTAAGATTGTATCTCATTACGGTTTTGATTTGCATCTCTCTTATTGCCACTGATTTAGAGTATTTCTTCATGTATCTGTTGGACATCTGAATGTCCTCCTCTGAAGAACATGTTGTGTTTTCTTGTTTTGTTTTATTTTATTAATTTTAATGAACATTTACAGAGATTTTGGATTTCCATTCATTCATTGTTGCATTTTTTCTCTGGCCCCCCCCCCCACCTCCAGTTTGCTCTTCTCTTTGAAAAGTAAAAGAAAAATTCTTTCATTGGTATAATCCACCCCTCCCCCCAAGTACACTCCACTATGCTGCCTTTATTCTGGACTCTTGTCATGACCATAATACCCAATCATATATCGCTTTTAAGCTGTTCTCTCCCTCATCTGTTTCAATGCAGTCTACATAATTTATCCAATTTTTCTCAATCTCACCCCAATCCTGATGTCGGTCCCATTCTACAACAGTAGTGAAGAACATATTTTATGTTTTCATTCACTCAAGTGTTCTTTGTGTATAGCGGAGGTTTTTTTAGAAGTGGTTTTAGTTTCAGTATGCTATTGTCGTTACATACCATCAGGCTGGAATCGACTCAGCAGTCCATTTCCAACAGTGTGTCTTTTAGATTGCATTGGCCACAAGTGCTCCCTTGTTTTTAATAGTCCTTGAATATTATGTTCATTTCTGGATAAATTAGCTTTTTAATATGCTGTTGTAAATGTGACTTTTTCTTTCATTAAATCCTCTGATAGCTATTTATATGAAGACTTTTGACTTCAATATAGAGTTCCTTTTTTCTCAGAGAGTTAATTCTATTATTACTCATCAGAAGTTTTCAATGGAATTTATCGGACTTCATCAGAATATTTACTTAAATTTCAGAAACTTATCAGAAATGTTCATTGGATTTTATCAGACCTCCTCCAATTTTATCAGGATATTTGCTTATGTATTCAGCACATATTTATGGTATAGAAGCCATGCTGTCACAGTGAGCCCTTGAACTCACTGTAAGGTCAGGAGGTCCCAGGGAGAAAGAAGGGCAATCTCCCTCAAAGATTTACAGTCTACAAACTGGGAGTGGGATTGTATAACAATGCAAGATTTTTTCTTTTACTTTTCAAAGAGAAGAGTGAATTGGAGGGAAAGGGTGGACAGAGAGAAAAGTGCCAACAATGAATGAATGGAAATCCAAAGTCTCTGTAAACTTTCATTAAAATTAATTTTTAAAAAGTTACTTTTGTTTTCACTTACTGAGCACTTTCTATGTGTTGGATACTGTTCTGGGACCTGGCCAGGGAAATTCTGAAATCTGCAAACCAAACAATAAAACCAAAAATTAAACCCACTACCTTTGGAAGCGGATTGACATCTGCTTCCTAAGAAACATGACTTTGGAAAGTCTCTCAACATGACAATTATAGAACACAGTTCAGATCCTTTGTTCATAGGGTTGCTATGAGTTGTGCTCGTTTCAACAGCACTTCACAACAACAGCAACAATTTTTTAAAAAAATAGATTCCAGATCATGGCAATCCTCTATCAGGTTTTCTAGGTTATATCTTTTTTTGTTTAAATACTTGTTTAAAGTTCATATACATTGTTTTTCACACCAGATCTTTCCCATTACCTTAAGCCACCCTTTCCTCCACCCATCAAGTTGTGCAATCCTATGATTACCCCTAATACTCAACCCTCAGCTCCCTCCTTCCCCCCTTATATCCTCATACATATTTTACTTGTTATCTATATCTACAATAATGGTCTTATACACTATTTGTCCTTATGGGACTAAGTCAGTTCAGTTAACATATTGCTCTCCAGTCCCTTCCAAGTTAGGTAGTGATTGCTTCTGAGTGCTATGTGTGATTGTGTATGTACCATAATTTCTCAATACATTTGATTGTGGTTAAACATTTGAGCTGCTTCCATGTTCTGGTGTTGGTGAATAATAGTTTATAAATCTTTATGGGAGGAGCTGTTAGGATACTTGGATGTCATTAAGACAAATATGGCTGAGTAAAAAAAAAATGATGGAGAGAGATGTAATAACAGTAGAGATTTGGATAAAGTAGAAGCTTAAGCCCTGAGAATATCAGGCAGACAAATATTATAGATAAAAGGAAAAGTAAATGCAAAAGTCACATGATTTTGGCATGTTTGAGCAGCGGCAAAAAGGCTGAGAAAGTCTGGAGAAGAAGGGTGAATAAAAGGACAGTTTTTCCCAGGTGTAATGTAATTTTACAACTTGGAAACATTTATTATAATAACTTTATCTTCTCCTTTCCAGTCTTCATATTCCTAACTTATTTTTCATGTTTAATTGCATTAACTACTATCTCAAAAAAACCCCAAAACATGAAAGGATTTGTTAGTTTCTAGAATCCTTTCCTACCATAATAGTCTAATAACTGGAAACAGAGATCTAAAAAAAATCTAGATGATTTACCTGAATGGAGTCTGCATTTGAGACTTTTTTCTTTTTTATTACACATATTCAGCACTTTGCTGAAAATGTCAAAGACACACAAATGCTAATTCCAACAGCATCCTGATCATGCTTTGTTCCTAAGAGACTTATATTGGCCCAATTATAATGAAGCACAAAAAGTCCTAGAGATGGGGAAGGGGTTATAATTCTGGTTCTAATGTTCACATCATCTATGACTGTTGGTAAATAGCATCCTATTGTTAGGATTTAATTTCTTCATTTGTATATGTAGTAGTTGGGAAAGATAAAGATAATATGTCTTCCTCTTTTTTTCTTGATTTATCCTACTCTTCAGTTAAATCCTTTATTCTTCCTACTTTCTTGCTTGGGTCTTGCTATTAACATCTGTTGGTATCCGCTTCCTAAACAATATGCCTCCAGAAACCCTATGAACTTTGATAAATGTCAATTGTTGTAGAGGGGCTTCAGGCCTTTTGTTCATAGGGTCACTATAAGTCGTGCTCAGCTCGAAGCCAATCAACAAACAACAATTAAAAGCCCAATTTTTCTGCTATGTTTATGTCTGCCTATGAGTTCCTTAAGCACAAATATCATATCTAATGAAGGTGTTTATTATTTCTTACAATAGATTCTCAACAGATTTCTTTCCTGTGTTAAACTCTAAAATGCAAACAAACCATTTCACTTCCATAGGAAAACTGTTCTATGCTTTTCTGTTATCTACAAGATAGAGCCTAAATTCCTTTGTTTTAAACAGCTCTTGACCCCAACAAGTCCCAGGTCTTGTCTATTCTAGTCTGATAGTCTACACTTTATTGTTGTTGCTAAGTGCTGTCGAGTCACGGGTGACTCACAGTGACCCTATGAACGAAAGTTCTAGACACCGCCTATGTAACATTCGTCCTTTATCCAGGTTCATAGGGTTTCCAGAGGCAAGCTATTGTGGAAGTGGATGCCACTACTGCTTCCAAGGTCTACATTCCAGCTACCTTAAATTCCTTGAATCACTACCCTTGTAACTTTTGTTTCTACATTTACATACAGTATCCCCTCTACCTACAATGCCATTTCTCTAGTTCCATATTTGACAATTTCTTCTGCCATACTTAGTCATCGTTCAACTCTCAGATGCATAGCAAGTTACTAAAAAGACCATGGCCAGAATCAGACACACCTAAGTCTTCAAACTGACATCAATACTCCTCAATAATTTTGAGAGATCATTGACTACAGATTTTCCCAGTGCAATATGCTTCCTGATCTCCTGACTGCTGGCACCAAGTGTATTGAGTTTGGATTTAAATAAGATGAACTTATTGACCGTCCCAATCCTTTCTCCACCCATCAAAATGTTGCTTATCAGTCCAGCAGCAAGACTGTTTGTTTTCTTAACGTTGAGATGCAATCATTATTAAAAGCTGCATTGTTTAACTTTCTGCAGCAAGCGTTTCAAGTCTTCCTCACTTTCCACAAGCAAGGTGGTGTCATATGCATAACAAAATCTTCCTCCAATCCTTATGTCACATTTTTCTTCATATAGTCCCATTTATCAAATAATTTGCTCAGCATACAGATTAAATAGGTGTAGAGAAAGGATACAACCCTGACACCTACCTTTCCTAAATTTAAACCATGCATTGTTTCCTTACTCCTTTAGAACAACAGCCTCTTGGCCTAAGTATAAGTTTTGCATGAGCATGATCAGGTGCTCTGGAATTAACATTTTTCTCAATGTTAGTAATAATTAGTTATGATCTATACAGTCAAATGCCTTTTCATAGTCAATAAAGCATAAATTATTTGTGGTGTTGAAGAAGAGAGTCCATGGACTGCCAAAAGAACAAACAAATCTGTCTTGGAGAAAGTGCAGCCCGAACTTTCCTTAGAGGCAAAGATGATGAACCTTCATTTACATACTTTGAGTTTGTTGTTAGGAGAGGTTATTTTTTAGACAGGGACATCATGCTCCAGAAGGTGGAGGGGTGGTAGAAGAGAGGAAGACCCTTGACCAGGTGGGTTGACACAGGGACTGCAGCAATGGGTTTGACTGTGTCAGAGATTGTGACAATGGCTTGAGATAGGACAGTATTCATATTGGATGTTCATAGAGTTGCTGTGAGTTGTACTCTATTCAATGGCACCTAACAACAACAGCAACCACAACATATTTGGCCAACTCTGATCTGATTTTAAAATTCAAGGCTAAAATTGGAAAGATGGTCACCAATCCCATTTCCTATTCCTAAGTCACAAAGACATTTCCTGCCTCCTTTGCCAATTAACTAGAATCATATGGGATGTGAGCCAAGGTGATAACTGGCCCTTCCAAGTCTGGCCCTCAAAATCTTCCACATTGCACAAACACATTTTCTCCTGCCCTTTTGCACCAAAGCTACTTATTAAATTGTTGGGATCATAAAAAGTGTCCCTGACTCAATACTTGGAGGAAATGGCCAGGAAGATACATGATGTGCATCAGTGATGTGAAAGGAAAAAAAAAATTATTGTATTAAAACACTGATATTTGAGGATGTTTATAACAGCAGTTATTAGTATTCCAGACTATTTGAAGTATCAATTCAAAAAGCTTTCTATTATTTCTGTGACTGGATTAACAGCCTCCTCTGTGCTCTCACAAGTCAAAAAAGTTCTCTCTCTCGTAACACTTACCATGGGGCATAGTAATTCTTTATTTATATTCATCTCACATTGAAAAGTGAGTTAGTTCCTTGAGGGCAAGGATCATACATTGTTGATTTTTTTTAATCTACAGAACCAGAGAAAGATGAGACTAGAGTAGATCATCACTAGAGATTTGATAAAGAAATAAATGAGAAAATATATTGCTAGAATGACAAATGAATTAATAAATATATTTAAGTTATTCCAACAATCAAATGCAGTAATTTTCTGTGACTCTGTCAGACCAAGGGGTATGTCACTAATGCACGACCCTTAATTACAATTTGGGAATGAAAACAGAAGGAGAAAAAGCATCTCTGTTCTTTCCTTCCAAACTTAAGAACCTTAATTAAAACTAAGTGATGAAGGGCTGTCCCCTTGCCAGCAGCCAACAGCTCATCTGCAATCAAGGGCCTAAAGAGTAAATTAAAATCAGTGCCAATAAAATTAAAACTACCTTGGGGCATATTTGCAACATAATTTAGTGTGAAGTTTGCTTCCTTCTAGACACCAGAGAGGAAATGGGTTTTCTTTCTACATTCTGAACTGCCTCCCGACTTCACCTAACTTGGCGTATGCAAGAAAAACCTGAGCTTGGTGCTGTGCTGTGGTCTGGGCAATATTTTAGCTGCTAAGATTTACAGCCTTGGAAACTCAGTGGATTGTTACTGAAGCCCCCTCAACTGCAGTGAGTTTTGTTTGGTAGAGTTTACTTAATATGTTGACATGTTCAATTCAATATGTAGAAAGGTTTCTTTCTTTCTCTCTCTCATTGTTTTAGAGTGGGAACCAACTCTTAGCTGGCCCTTCATTTGGTTTCTGAGGCTATAAATCTCTCAGGAGGAGATTACCCATCTTCCTCCCTTGGTCTCTGGTGGATGTAAAGTGTTAGAGAGGCATAACCTTTGGCTTAGCAGACAACTCCCTACTGACTATACACACTATCTGCAAGAGTTGTTGTTGTGTGCCGTAGAGTCAGAACCAACCCATAGCTGGCCCTCCGTCAGGTTTTCAGAAGCAGTAAATCATGTAAGAGGAGACTGCCCATCTGTCTCCTGCAGAGCAGCTGGTGGATTTGAATCTGCATGAGGAGAGGTGTTCATCTCACCTCTCAATCTACTGAGCTTCATCTCAGCCTCAGTAGAGATGTTGAGAAGGATGAGCTTTGTTTTCCTGAGAAAGTGGGGAGTTAAAGTTCATAGAGATAAAGTCATTTGTTCAGGGTTACACAGAAAGAAGTTATGGAGCTAGAATCAAAGTCAGACCTCCAGTTACAGAGTCACGCCTTGTCTTCTGCTATGCTCTCAGTAAGCTTCCAGTTGAGCAAGGCCATTGCCCTACTCACAGGAGCAAGTGGTAGAGCTGAAATGAACCCTTAGAGAGTCTTGGCTGTTAGTTTAACAGCACAACTTCTATGGACTGGAACATCAGGCTTAAGTTATCAAAAATATAAAGTTTAGGTTTGTGTAAACAGAGAGAAAGAGAGAGGGAGAAAGAGAGAGAGAGAGAGAGAGAGAGAGAGAGAGAGAGAGAGAGAGAGAGAGAATGAATATGAATGTGTGTTTCCAGACAACTCCTCTTTAAATAGAGATTTGCCCCAGGAAACTTTTTACCTCTTCCACCTCTGTTTTCCCCATAGGCCTTTGGCAAGAAAGTGTCAAATCTTCTTTCTGATATCAACAAAAACACTTTCTTGTCTGTTTTTAAAAATGGAAAGCTGTTGTGGTTTTTAAGTCAGAAAATATGTCCTATGGCAAATGTGAGTTTTCTGAAAAATTAAGAAATATTTATTTAAAGACAACCAAGCAGAACAGACAATTAGATCCCTTTCCTTGCATGCTGCAGATCTCTGTGGAAAGGCTGGCAGTTCAAATCCATGCAGAGGCATCTCAGAATAAAGACACGGTGATCCCCCTTTGAAAAATCCATCATTGAATACTATGACTCCCAGCTGTCCTCTGACACACATCAGGTTCCCGTTAGTTGGAACTGATAAGACAGCAACTGGTTATAGGTCTACCCAGTGGCAGAGTTGCAAGCCTTTTCTCCTGAATTGTGTCCTGAATAAGGAAGGCTAGAGAGAACTGTCTTCAACACAACAATCCACAAACAGCATGTGGTATATCAGAGGGTGAAATAAAGAGGAACAGTCACCTAAGAAGCCCAGGCTGCTGATGTATGTAACTGTAGATGCTTCACTTCTTGCCTCTCTCCAGCTTACATTCCAACTTTATAAAACATCTATAACTTTCCAGCAAATTTGTCTTCTCCTATCCTTCTCTGTGCTTGTGATTCCTTCCGGAGGGAATGCATGCCCCTTCTCTTCCTTTTTCCACCTAGTTACTTCTTACTCATCATTTATTGTCCAATCCAAATAACCCTTACCAGAGACACTGTCTTTGACTCGCCTAGAGATAGAACCTCCCTTTTCTGGCCTTCCATGGATTTTTAAATAACCTTTGTTAAAATATTTATCATCTAGTTCATCATCCATTCATATGGCAAATATTTACTGTGAACCTACTATGTTTTGGGTGCTGTGTTAGGAGCTGGAGATGAAGGAAAGAGATGAGGTTTCTGCCTTCAATACTGATGGGGCCTACAGATGACAAAAAGCAGATAGTTGTCATAGATTGTAGTACATAAGAGGAGTGGCTTAATTGCAAGTGAACCAATTGGGCAAGGCCTCGAACATTTGAACTAATCCTTATTCATCACTATTCAGAGAGGTTGGCAAGAGAATTCCAGGCAAACTAAGGCCTCAAAGAGGAATGAGTTTGAAATTTTCAGAGACAAGAGTAAAAGTCATGGTAGCTGAATTGTGATAATCTTGGGAAGTGACTTTGGAAGGTTTATAGATCAGGATGCTTTGTAAACCATAGTTGTAGAGTCTGGATCTTATTCTTTTCATAGAGGAAATAAATTTTTAAAGGAGAATCCTAATAGAATAATTTTGCCTATTACTTAAACGTGAAAACCAAGCTAACTACCACTGAGTTGTTTCCTGCCCTTCCATTAGGTTTTCAAGGCTGTAAATCTCAACAATAGGAGATTAACTTGTCTTCTACCTGAAAAGTTCTTAGAGAATTCAAACAGGTGACATCTTGGCTAGCAGCCCAACACTTAATCTACTACACTACTAGAATCCCTTTGCCTATCACTTAGATGTGTTTCAGTAGGGCTTGAATAGAGGTTTTATTCTATGCAAAAGGAAGAAATGATGAAATTAAAGAGCTGAAAAGAAGATTTTCAAGGCAACTCAAGAAGGTAAAGCAAAGTATTGTGGAAAATGCAGACATGTAACTAGAAAACAAAAAAAGTTAAGAATATATTGTTTCTTCATCTTCCTTTTACTCTTTTTTTTATTTTCCCTGTTCTGTCTTGCCCCTTTGCTCACCATTACTTTTCTTCTGTTCCCACTTCTATATATTATCTTTTCATAGCATAGTGGAAAAAACAGACAAGTAAACAAATGAGAATATATGTCTTTCAAGTGTTATGAGAGTGGTATGCTAAGATTTGGTGAAGGTACAGATGAAAGAATCATTGGTTTATTGAGTGATGAGGGAAGGTTTCTAAGTCTTTAAAGAAAAGGGTGTATCTCTCCCTTACAAATACTTGTGTTCAACTATCATCTTTGAAACCTATGCATGATCTTGAGAGTAGTCCCTTTAATTTTTAGAATTAAAGAAAAAACCTTTACACATGAAGAAGAATTCAGCAAGTGAATGTAAGGAAAGCATTCCCTCTTAATGGAGAGAAGACTATTCTACGTAGAGGGTGTTGTATGAGCAAAGATATCAACCAAGACAATAAAATTACCTAGATCATTGTTGTTTCTATGTGCCATCAAGTCAGCTATGACTCAAAGCAATCCTAGGCACAATAGCTCTGAACCCTGATCTTTTCTGAGCCAATCTCACAGTCTCTGTCACATCTGACACTGTAGGTACTGTGTCAATCCATCTCATCCATGATCTTCCTTTCCTGCACTGTCCCTAGACCCTTCCAAGCATGATATCTTTCTTCAAAGATTGGTCCCTCTTTGCTACATGCCCAAAGTATGTGAAAGGGAGTCTCAAAATCCTTGCCTCCAAGGATCAACTTGGTTTCAGCCTTTCCAGGACAGAAACTGTTAGTTCTCTTGGCAGTCAATTTACATGTTAAGTACTCTTCTCCAGCACCACAACTCAAAGGCATCAATTCTTCTGTCATCCTTGGTATTTGTCCAACTCTTTGATGCATAGCAAGCAATGCAAAGATTATGGCCTCAATCAGGTGCACCATACTTTCATCTCTAGGCTGACACTGTTGCTTTTTAGCACTTTGGAGAGGTCCCTGACAGCAGATTTTCTTAATTCAATTTGTCTTCTGATTTCCTGACTGCTGTGTCAAGAGTGTTGTTTGTGGAACTGAGCAAGCTGAAATTGTTAACAAGCTCAATCTCTGCTCCATCTATCATCATGCTGCCATTAGAGAATTTTAAGGTGGTTGACATTATTAGAATGAAGAGTCTTGAACATACCATGGACCCGCAAGAAAAGGTCTGTCTTGGAGAGGGTAAAACCAGGTCTCTCCTTGGAGACTAGGATTCTGAATCTCTGTCTCAAACACTTTGGGCACGTGGCCAGGAGATACCAGTCCTTGGAGAAGGACATCATGCTCAGAAGGGTTATGGACAGTGCAGGGGAGGAAGTCTCCAGACGAAAAGGACTGATATAGTAACTTGGGGCAATGGGAGTTGGTGTGTCGGAATTAATGAGATTGGCTCAGGACAGGGCAGGGTTCAGAGCTGCTATAAACAGGGTTGCTATGGATCACAGGTAAATTGACGACACGTAACAACAAGACGACTAAAAGGCATGCAGAATAGTTATGGTATTTTTGCTATAATCTAAGTGAGAAGTATCTGAGAAATGGCAAGGATCTAAATTCAAACAGAGGTGGGGAGAATGAGAAGATGATGAGACTTATTATAAAGTGAATTTATAGTGTTTAGTCAAGTTTCAATAGACTTGATTGAGTAGATGGTGTGCTCATTCATTGGGACTGGGGATGTCATCTCTAGAAATTAAGATGTGATATTTGTTTCCTAAGTACTTTTTTTAGCAAGAGTAATATATTATCAGATTTTGTGGTCTAGGTTGATTCAAATAATTTGGTTTTGCCTAAATGTGCCTATTTCCATGAAAGGAACACTGTTTACCATTTATGAATGCACGTTATATCAAAGTAAAATTCTTTAATTAAATAGTTTAGCACAGTCATTGAACAAATATTTTCTCATAGAATATTATATCAGGAAAAATGTTTAAAAATACTTAAATACACATAATAAAACACCTGGGCATTCTATTACCCTGTAAGTAGGAAGAAGGCAGAGGTTTTCTCAGAGCAACCATTCTGTTACAGGCTTTCACTCCCTCATAAAAGACTTGTGATTTTATGACTGTGTCACTCAGCCAGAAAACAGAGAGACACGAGGGAGCAATTGTGAGAATGAAGAAAAAAATAAGACAAAGAAGTGTCGGTTACAAACCAACATCTCTTCGTTTGAAGGAAAGTCACAGAAAAGTGCAGGTTCCTTCATCCATATTTTCATAAAATCCCTTATTAAAGTCAGACAGAATTAATCTGTAGCTTCTGTCTTTAAAATGTTTGGAAGTGTGGTCTCATTATTTCCTTTCCTTTGGCAGGTGAAATATTGACAACTTAACACAACTCATGCATGTTCATAATCATTAACTCACTCTCACTAAATACATTTCACAGATAAATATACTTGCATACACAACACAGGATAGAACTTAGATATCTTCCACTGTACAAATTCTTTTAACTGTTTCATTCGACTTCAGCTCTCTAATCTTTGACCTATCTCAGGGAGGCCAAGAGAGAGGATTAATTAAGGACAAGCATGGAATATATTTTCCAAATATGAATACCAAGTCTTTGAGGACTTGCCTCCATCTCTGGCCTTCTTTCCCATTGTCTGCCAGCAACTTATGATAACTGATGGCTTTGATTGTGACTTCTTCTTCTGTATTTTTGAAGGCTGTACCCTTAGCTAAAAATGGCTTGTGCTACCTAGTCATTCTCTGGGACCCAGCACAAGCATTGCTTGTTCTACAAAGAAAAGGCAGAAAAATGCCTCAGTAATTATTGTTGTTGTTATGTGCCATCGAGTCACTAGAGACGCATAGCGACCCTATGTACAACAGCCCTAAACCCTACTCTGTCCTGTGCCAATCGCACTGTCTCTGATACACCCATTCCAATTACTCCAGTAACTGAATCAATCTACCTTAGAGAGGGTCTTCCCTCCTGTGCTGTCCCTCCACCCTCTCAAGCACGACATCCCTCTTTAAGGACCAGTCCCTCCTTACAACATGTCCAAAGTATGTCAGACGAAGCCTCAGAATCCTTGCCTCCAAGGAGCAGCCAAGTTTAACCCTCTCCAGGATGAATCTGTTTGTTTTCTTAGCAGTCCATGGTACACTCAATACTCTTCTCCAGCACCACAGCTCAAAGGCATCAATTCTCCTGCTATACTCCCTAGTCATTGTCCAACTCTCTGACACATAACAAGTAATTGTGAAGACCATGGCCTGTATCAGATGTACCTTAGTCTCCAGAGAGACACCACTGCTCTTCAGTACTCTGGAGAGGTCCCTAAAAGCAGACTTTCCTATTGCAATACATCTTTTAATTTCCTGGCTACTGTTGCCAAGAGTGTTGACTGTGGAGCCAAGCAAACTAAAGCTGTGAACAATCTCAATCTCGTCATATGAGCAAGAGCCTATGGTGATGAAGGAAGAAGTTCAAGCTGCTTTGAAGGAAATAGCAAAAAAGAAGACACCAGGAATAGGTGGTATACCAATTGACATATTTCAGCTAACAGATGCTGCCCTGGATGTGCTCACCAAGTTGTGCCAAGAAATCTGGAGAACAACCACTTGGCCAACTGACTGGAAGAGGTCTATATTTGTTCCCATTGCCAAAGAAGGGTGACACAACTGAGTGTGGAAACTACAGAACAATATCATTGATTTCACATGCAAGCAAGATTCTACTGAACATTATCCAAAAACGACTGGAACAGCACATCAGCAGAGAACTGCCAGAAGTCCAGGCTGGGTTTAGAAGAGGTCGTGGTCCTAGGGATATTGTAGCTGATGTTAGATGGATCTTAGCTGAAAGCAGGGAATGCCAGAGGAATGTCTATCTGTGTTTCATTGATTATGCAAAGGCATTTGACTGTGTAGATCATAACAAACTGTGTCTGACTCTGCAAAGAATGGGAATCCCAGAACACTTGATTGTGCTAATGCAAAATCTATACTTGGACCAAGAGGCAGTCGTCAAAATAGAGCAAGGAAACACTGCAAAATTGGGAAGGGAGTATGCCAGGGATGTGTCCTAGCTCCATACCTTTTCAACCTGTATGCAGAACAGATTATCCGGGAGGTTGGGCTCTATGAGAAGAAATGTGATGTCAGGATTTGTGGAAGATCTACCAACAATCTGCTATATGCAGATGACACACCGTACTTGCTGAAACTGAGGAGGACCTGAATCGCTTGCTGCAGAGGGTCAAGGACTGCAGCCTTCACTATGGATTGAGGCTCAATGTCAAGAAGACAAGATTCTCACCACTGGACCAATTGGCAGCCTTAGTAATTAGAGATAAATAAACTTAAGCTGTGTCTATAGGATTATTAAAAATATTTACTTTGCGGGGGGAGGGGTGGGATGGGCTGAGACATCACAGCTGCTAATTATATATAAAAATGTTTATTCTTATAATGACTAATAAAAATCTAATCCAGTTAGGAAAAAAAACAAACCCAGAACTATTTTCCTAGTCCATTCAGTACTACCCTGGATGGCATTATGGGTTTACTGTTCAGAATGTCCTTCCTAGTTATTGGTATTGACTTTCACCATATTACTGGGCAGGAACCTGAAATAGGATATTTATAAATTAATCATTATGGGATTGATCAGCTTTCCCATCCCACCAAGTTTAAATTAAGAAAGAAGTTTAAATTAAAAAGAAGTGAGAATGCATGTATTTCCTGTCCTTTGAGCACAGAGATTTCTGTGCTACTCAGATCAGGACCTTAAAGCAGTAGCAGCCTCAGGGGAGAACCACAGATCAGCACGAGATAGAGGTACTTGAGACTGCTCCTCCATGAAGCCCTTGCCAGAGGCCTTCACTTAAACTTACCAGAGGACTGTGAAGAGATGCCATAATTGACAAGACTAAGGGAACTTTGCATGACTGACACAAGCCAGGGTGTTGAAGATCAACAGGCCTGTGAGCAGTTCTGAGAACTGTCATGATGAAGGTATTATGTTCTTTTGCCAACCTGAATTGTAAGCTATTAATTTTCCTAGTAAACCTGGTAACTGTGGACATAGTTCTGTGAGATCTGTGGGTCACTGCAGTGGATTTGAGATCCAGTTGTTGTTATGTGCCATTGCGCTATGACTTATATGACTATGAACAAGGTCTCTGCACTTTGCCTTATCTTGAGCCAATCTCACCATCTCTGACACATCTGACCCCATTGCCATGGTCACTATTTCAATCCATCTTATCCAGGCTCTCCCTCTTCTGCACTTGAACCCTTCAAAGCATGATACCCTTCTCCAAGGACTAGTCCCTCCTGGCAACATGCTCAAAGTATATGAGGCAGAGTTTCAAAATCCTTGTTTGTTTGCAAGGAACAACCAGGTTTCACCCTCTGCAGAATAGACTTGTTCTCTTCTTGCTGTTGTTGACAGCCTTTGAGTCTAGCATGGCTCATAGCAACCCTATGAACAAAGGTCTGAAGCCTTATTATAAGTATTGGCATTTATCAAAGTTCATAGAGTTTCCAGAGCCAGGTTGTTTAGGAAGTGGATGTCACTCCTGCTTCCACAGTTTATTCTCCTGGCAGTCCATTTATGTTCTCCAGCATCACAACTCACAAGCATTGATTCTTCTCCTGTCTCATTTATTGTCCAGTTCTCAGATGTGCAGCAAACATTTGAGAAGACCATGGCCTGGATCAGGAACACTTCGTTCTGCAGATAGAAATAATTGCTCTTTAACACTGTAGAGAAATCCCTGACAGCAGAGTTTCCCAGTGTAACTCATCTTTTGATTTTCTGACTGCTGGCGATTAACTGTTGATTTTGAATCCAAGCAAGATGAAATAATAACAACTTCAATCCTTTCTCCATTTCTCACAATGCTATATTTTGTACTGATGGTGAGGATTTCAGTTTTCTTTATTTCAAGATGCGATCCATATTTAAGATTGCAGTCCTTGATCTTTTGCAGCAAACGTTTCAAGTACTGCTTGGTTTGGGCAAGCAAGGTTGTGTCATCTGCATAACTCAGGTTGTTGATGAGTCTTCCTCCAATCCTGATACTACATTCATCTTCATAAAATCCATCCTTCCGAATGATATGTTCAGCATATAGATTGAAAAGGTATGGAGAAAGGAAACCTCTCTGATGTACTCTTTTCTTGATTTAAACCATGAAGTGTTCAGGCAACAGCTTCTTGGGCAAGGTATAGGTTTCACATGGACACAAACATATGTTCTGGGATTCCCATTCTTTTCAATCCATAATTGAGTTGTGATCCATATATGGACAATATTCTTATCCATAACCCAAAATATGTTATCCATAATTTGTTGTTATCCACACAGTCAAGTGCCTTTATATATAGTCAATAAAACACAAATAGACATTCTTCTGGTGGTACTCTCTGTTTTCCGTCAAGATCTATCTTACATCAGTAATGATATTCCTAGTTGTATGGCCTCTTCTAAACTCAGCTTGTATTTCTAGTTGTTCTCTGTCTATGTACTGTGCTAGTCATTTTTGTATAATCTTTTGAAAGATTTTCCCTGTGTGTGTTATTAGTGATACTGTTCGACAACTTCCACTATCACTTTTTTTTTTTTACAATGAAACTAAAGATGGATTTCCTGCAGACAGTTGACCAGATAGCTTTCCTCAGATTTCTTGGCACAACCTGGTAAGCATGTCAGTATTATTAATGTTGGAATTAGTAAAAATAAGTTCGGAAGTATGGAGGTCATGTTATAGGACTTGGGTATTATAAAATTAATCGTGCTTTCCTTCATTTAAATTATCACCCAATCCTTCATTTTCATTATATTCATTTCTTTGTTTTACTAGTATTGCTTTGCTATCTCTATTTTCCTTCACTGGAACAAGCATCCTTTAAAACAGGAAATCATATGGTATTTATCTTTGTATCTCTAACACCTACCACAGTGCCAGGCACATAAGCAGTGCTGACAAAATGTTTACTGAATGAATGGAATAATTAATCATGCTGAAGAATATGTCCTTGAGCAGAGATAATCTTTATCCCTTGTCTTCTGTGAGAGATACTATCATGGAATAGAGAGAAAGGACAGACTTGGAAGGGATACAACGGGTAACATTTTTTCTCAGTTCTCCAAAGATTCTTTCCCTCTTTTTTCCTTCTTGGTTTTGGAACACAAGGAAAGTGTACATCATAAGTAAAGCTATATTTTCTGTTTATTGCTACCAGGTTAATAACAGTAATGGTGCAAGAAGAAAATTAGGTGTTATGTAAAATCCTGCATTGCAGATTTTGCTGCTGATGTAAAGAGAACCCAATAAAGTGTAACACTTTAATCATGGAGATAAAAATCACACAACAGCTTCCCACAGGCTCTGTGAGCCTTAAGACAAAATAGTTGTGAGGAAATGAGAGATGAGAGAAGAATATTATCAGGATCAGAAGAGTTGTATTTGGGTTTTTGTTTTTATCCTTCATCTCTTGGAAAAAAAAAAAAGAAATAAGCTTGTTCTATTTACTTCCAAGACATTTTGTATGAATTTTGTGATCTCTGGAGGATATGCTCAAGTTCTAAGGGAAGATTTGCTCATTCTTTGTAAAAATTTATTTGTTTAGGGAAAACTGAATTCCTGCCTTCTAGGTAACTTGGTGGCATTTTAGAAAACAAGTAGAGTCATTAAAAATGAAAGACAGATTAGAATAGAGATAAGGAGGCTAGAGATTGAAGGTTTGTGATGGTAAAATCTGTGTTTTAATCATTGTCTTGTGATAAGGGACAAATACAATAGCAAGCAAAAGAATCTTATCAGTAAATGGGAGCTCTTATGTAAACTCTGCTTTATGATCTTAGGAAAATCACCTTCTCACTTCCGAACATCAATTTTACCTTTCAAATAAGGCATAGTGGTAAGAAGCTGTGCTGCAATCACAGAGGCACACAGTTCAAATCCAGAAACTCCATGGGAGAAGGATGAACAATCTCCTCACATACAATTTACTGCCTCTAGAACCCACTGGAGGAGGGCCAGCTATACGTCAGTTCTGACTCGATGGCATACAACAACTAGTTATCCTAGATCTGAATTTAAAAATCATGATAGAAAAAAAAATCATGATAGATAGAGAAGAGATAGAGATTATTAATAATTTCAGCTTGCTCATTTCTTGGCACCAGCAGTGAGGAAAGAAGAAGAATTGCATGGGGTAAGTCTGCTGTCAGGGACCTCTCCAGAGTGCTAAATAGCAACGATGTCAGTCTGGAGACTAAGGTGCGCCTGACCCAGGCCATGGATGATCTTTGCAATTACTTGCTATGTTGGGCAGCAAGTTCTGTCCAGAGTGCTGGACAATAAGGATGATAAAAGAAGAATCAATACCTTTGAGTTGTAGTGCTAGAGAGTAGTACTGAAAATACCATGAACTGCAAAGAGAACAAATAGGTCTGTCCTGGAGACAACGAAACCAGATTTCTCCCTGAAGGCAAGGATTTTAAAGCTCCATCACATGAGCATGTTGCCAGGAGGGACCAGTCTTCAGAAAAGATATTATGATTGGAAGGGTGCGGGGACAGCACAGGAGAATGAAGACCTCAGATCAGATGGATTGACACAGTAACTGGGGAAATGGGGCAGATGTGTCAGAGACAGTGAGATTGGCTCAGGACAAGACAGAATTCAGGGCTGTTGTGCATAGGGTTGCCATGCGTCACAAGCAACTTGATGGCACATAGCAACATAAGAGTCTGAGAAGAGGCCAGGGCCTTGGTTTATGTGCCATTGGTTGTTGCAAGTTTAGACTATCGCATAGACCTCCCATTTGACCTCTCTAGTTCCACTTGCAACACATCCTTTGCCCTCTCCCTAGATCCTTTACACAGATCCATTTCTATTCTGCAGCCTGAGTGACCTATTTATAAAAAGAAGAAGCTATACCTACATTCTGGAGCCAAATTGGGGAAACAGCTAGTATGAAGACCTAAGCGCAGAAGCATAACTAAAAAGACCACAGAAAAGCAAGACAGACAGTGTAGCCAGATCAGAGTAATCAAGAGGAAGGGTGATAGGAGAGAATTTCAGAGAGCTAATGTAGGACCTGTGCAGGGAACCTTATAGGCTGCTGTAAGGAGTTTGGCTTCTAATATGAGCGAAATAGGGGGTTCTTGCTGCATTTGAAACAGTGAATTGATATGACTGATCTTTTTTTGCACATTAAAAGGCTTACTCTCATGGCTGTGTTGAGAAAATTGTAGAGTGGCAAGAGTAGCAGCAGACTACTGGAGTTATGCTGCCAGAAACGATGGCAGCCTGAACCAGGGTGGTAACAGTAAAAGTGAAAAGTGGTCAAATCCTGCATACATTTGGAAGTAGAGCTTACAGAATTTCCTGGCAGATCCAAGTGGTGAGAAAAAGAGAAGAGTAAAAAATTATTCTACAATTTTTATTGCTTGCTATTTGAGGAATGAATCTGCCATCAAATAAGATTAGGAAGACTGTGAATAGAGCAGCTGTAGGGAGAAGGAAGAGGAATTCAGTTACTGACATGATAAACTGGCTATATCTCTCAGACATCTAAGTGGCAATGCTAAGTAGGCTGTAGATATGGTAAGGACGGGACAAAGTTATGGCGATACATGTGAATTTGAGAGTGGACAACTTGGAGATGGTATTTAATTCTCTGATACTAGATTAGAGTATCAATAAGCTGAATGTAGAGAAAAGGAAACAAACAGACTTGTGCTATGTATTTGGAAAATGATGGTCCATTTCCAATCCATTGCCACTAGAAAAGTACAAAATTTTTAACACCAGCACTCCTCCGTCCAGGTTCCATGGGATTGCTTACTTGGAAAAGTATCATGCCATATAGATACCACAGGCATAGCTCTATCACAAGTTTTACCAGTATAGAAGACCTTCAATATTTTAGTGTGCTTAATACCTAAGGTCTAGTTCAAGGTCCCTTAGTGTTCCACAGGAAGGCTTCCTGACCACTATGGTTGGTCAGTCCATCTTATCTGGAGTCTTCCTCTCCTACACTATCTCTTCACTTTTTCAATCACTCTTCACTTTCAATCACTCTTTTCTAAGGACTGGTCCCTTCTGGCAACATGCTCAAAGTATGTGAGATGGAGCTTCAAAATCCTTGCCTCCAGGGAGCAATCTGGTTTCACCTTCTCTAGGACAGACCTGTTCATTCTCTAAGCAGTCTATGGTATATTTGATACTCTTCTCCAGTACCATAACTCAAAGGCATTAATACTTCTTCTAATATCCTTAGTCATTGTCCAGCTCTCTGATGCATAGAAAGTGATTGCCATGTGTGCTGTCCTTAGCTATCCAGAGGAAGGAAGCTCTGCTGTACTTTGGAGCCTCTGAAGTTTCCATCTGGCTTTAACAGTTCAAAATTCCTGAGAATGTGAATGAAGCCTGGATGTGGGGAAGTTAAGCAGGTTATCAGTCCCACTGATTCCAAGTACAGCCCCTGACTGCTTCCCAGGGCTTTGAAAATACAGTTAATACTTGCAGACAAAAAGTACAACTATGAACACAGGTCAAGAAAAGAGAATGGGCTTGAGAATTGGAGAACTTAACCCTGAGTTAGATATCTGACTTTGACGGAATCACTTTATTTATTTTAACCTCAATTTTATTATCAGGAAGAAGGTGATAATAAGATTCTTCTTCTTATAGGAAAGATGCATTTTTTAAAAAATAATACAATCAGGGTTTTTAGTATAATTTAAAATATCCTAGGACAGCACTACCTAACGTAGCAGTCACAAGCCATTTGTGACTATATAAATCTAAGTGAAACTTAGTTAAAATTAGCTAAAATGAAATTTAAAAGAATGTCAATTCCTCAGGTGCATTTACCTCAATGTGCAATGCACAAACCATAAGTATTCAATAGCCTCATGGAACTAGTTTGTTACTGTAATACACTGCACAGAATACCAACAAATTCTTTTGAATGTCTGGTGTTTTTACAGCACATTTAAACTTAAAATATATATTAATCCTGATTTATTAGAAACCTCCTCTTTTATGAGCCAGTACTTGATCTACTGTAGACACCCAATGAAGGCTGATTTTTAAAAAGCACTCGAGAAAGCAATAGTGATATAATAATAATCCTTCACATTTGTATGGTGCTTTGTAATATATAAAAAGATTTCACACGCAATTTCACATTTAATCCCTAATCTAACTTGAGGCTGATACAATGATCCTCATTTTATTGATGAGGGACCTTTGGCTTGGAGAGGTGAATTGCCTGGTGTTATATAGAGAGAAGGTGATGGACCAGATAAATTGGCAGGTCAGATGGAGGTAGACACTGTTAACAAGGCAGATGCAGGCAGAGACAAGATTGAGGGAGACAAAGACATGGATAAATAATGGAGACAAATGGAGATGGATGTATAGATGTCAAGAAAATCTCCAATCTCTCTTCTTCCAATCATCTAAAATACATGACTGGAGATAGCTTTCTTAAGCACAAATCTTACCATGTCCCTCCCCGCATAATAAGCATCTGCTGTTTCTCCAAAGCCTGGAGGATAATGTCCTACTGTAAAAGACCTTGGTGATCTGGACCCTAGCCACTTCTCTGACTTTTTATCTCAGCATTCTTCTACAGCATCATTCACTACAATTATAAGATTCTTCAATTCCCATTCCGATTTCTTCATATCTATCATGTAGTCATCATAAGCCTAAAACGCTCTTGTTCCTGATTACAGATAGTAGGCTAATTCCTATTTATTATTTAATATCCAATGTTATCATCATTTAACTTAGGAAATTTCCCCCAAACTATCCTCCAGGCTAAACTAGGATTAAGTCCTACTAGATTACCATCTTCTTTAATTCAGGAATCAGTAGAGGGGGGAAAGAGTTATTAGAGTAAGTGAAGAAGCCACATTTAAATCCAGTTCCCTTGTCCTACAGCTATTTACTTGTTTGGCCTCGGTTTCTATATCTCCACAAGAAACCTGATAATATCTGTGGTAGGACTGTGTTGGGATTAGAGGTGCCATAAAAAAAATGAATATATGTCCAACATCTTAGGCATTTTCATGGACTGGATAAAAAGGAAACAGGAAACAGTGACAAAAGTGTAACCCACCAAGGAGTTAAAGGAAGTACGTACATGTAGGCCCAACAGCGTGAAAGCTGCAGTTCCTCCTGTAGCCTGTGTTCTGTTCCTCACTGCTGTCAAGTTGGTTTTGATTCATGGTGACTCTCCATTGGTTTCTGAGGATGTAAATCTTGATGAAAGAAGACAGCTCATCTTTTCCCCCTGGCATCAGCTGGTAGATTTGAACTACCAGTCGGGTCGATTGGTTAACAGCACAGCACGTAGCCAACTACCACCAGAGTTCCTCCTTGTTATGTGCTACCAAGTTAGTTGTGATGCACAGTGATGCTATTTGCAGTAGCATGAAACACTGTCTGGTCCAGCTCCCTCCTTATTATTGAGTCAATGTGGTGTTTGAGCCTATTGCTGCAGGCACTGTGTCAATCATGCCACTGAAATTCTTTCTCTTCTTTGCTGGCTTTCTACTTTACCAACCATGATGTCCTTCTCTGGAGACTTACTTATCACATGCCCAAAGGTCTTACCATTCTCACTTCTAAAAGAGCATTCTGACTAATTTCTCCAAGAGAGACATGTTTGTTCATTTGTAGTTGTTAAGCTGGATCCTACACATATTGGTTCTATAGACAGCAGAACAAAGTCTTATCTGTGCTTAAGTCTATCACTAAAGTCACTGTGTTAATCCATCTCATTGACAGTTGTCAACTTTTCTGTTGATCCTCTAGCTTTTCCGATCATGACATCTTCTTCTGGTAACATGCTTGAAGTAGGTAAGATGAAGTCTCACTATTCTTGGCTTGAAGGAGCATTCTGGCAACATTTCTTCCAAGACCGTTTTTTTTATTCTTTCCTGAATCTATGCTCTATTCAATACTCTTCACCAATAGCACAATCCAAGACATGGATTGTTTCTTCTTGGTCTTCCTTATTCATTGTCGCATTTTCATATGCATATTAAGCAATTTAAATACCATTATTTAGGTCCATTATATCCCAGCCTTTTTTAAAAAAAATTTTATTTTATTAATTTTAATGAACATTACAGAGATTTTGGATTTCCATTCATTCATTGTTGCACTTTTCTCCCTGCCCAGCCCACCCCACCCCCCGTTCACTCCTCTCTTTGAAAAGCAAAATAAAAATTCCTTCTTTGGTATACAATCCCCCACACCCCTCCCAACACCCCACGTACACGCCACTATGCAATCTTAATTCCGGACTCTTGTGATAACCATAACACCCTATCATATATCGCTTTTAAATTATTCTCTCCATCATCTATTTCAATGCAGTATACATAATTTATCCAGTTTTTCTCAGCCTTACCCCAACCCTGATGTCAGTCCCATTCTACAACAGTGGCACCACGCAGTATTTGTCCTTTTCTGACTGAGATATTTCACTCAGCATAATGTTCTCCAGGGTCACCCATATATCTCAGTCTTTAAGCTGACATCCTTGTTCCTTAGCACTTTATAAGGGTACCTAACAACAGATTTTCCCATTGCAATATGTCATTTTATTGCTTGATTGCTGTTTCCATGAGTATTGATTGTGGATTCCAGTAAAATAAAAGCCTTGATATCTTCAATCTTTTCTCCATTTGTTTTGCTCTTACTTATTAGTCTAGTGGTGAAGATCTTTATTTTCTTTATGTTGAGATGTAATCTATACTGAAGGCTAGTCTTTGAGATTCATTCGTGAATGTTTCATATCTTCTTCCTTTTCTGCAAGCAAGGTTGTATCATTTGCATAGCACATGTTGTTAATGAGTCTTCCTCCAATTCTATATCATATTCTTCTCCATCTAGTTTTACCTCTTGAATTATCTGATTAGCGTGCAGATTGTATAAAGACAGGTAAAGACACAACTCTGAAGACCACCATTCCTGATTTTAAACCTAGCATAATTCCCTTCTTCTGTTTGAAGGACTACTCCTTGGCCTAGATGTAAGTTCTCCATAAGCATAATTAAGTGTTCTGGAATTCTCACCCTTCTCAACATTATTCACAATTTATTATGATCCACATTGTTGAATATGTTTGAATAGTCTGTAAGACATAAGACATACCTTTCAACCAAGATCCTGGTATTAATAACAATGTACCTCATTTCATAACCTCTTCTGAATTCAATTTGAATTCTGGCAGTTCTCTGTTGATGAACTGCCCCAGCTATTTTTGGATCATTTGCAGCAAGATTTTACTTGCATGTTATATTAATGATATTGTTTGATAATTCCCACATTTTGTCTGGTCACTTACTGGAATGGGCACAAAATATATGATCTCTTTTAGTCAGTTGGTCAGGTGGCTGTCCTAAAAATTTCTTTTCATAAATGAATAAATATGTCCAAGATTACACTCTTCAATTATGTCAATTGGAAATGTCTTTTTTTTTCCACTTGGACTTCTTCCTTCGGCACCATCAGTTCTTAATCATACACAACCTCATTAGACAGTTGAGCATTGACAACGTGTTCTTTGTACTGTGATGCTATGCATTTTGATCATCTTCTTTTGATGTAGTGGTCTTTCAATATTTTACTGATAGAATCTTTCAGTCTTGCAATTTGAAGTTTGACTCTTCCCTTTAATTCTTTCAGCTTTAGAGACGTTTGGGGGGGGGGTGTTTTTCTCTATCACTTTATTTTCTCTACATTCTAAATCAGGTTTCAGAGACTCTTCTAACATCAATTCTGATGTTTCCTTTGTTCTTAATAACTTTTTGCTTTCTTTATTTATGATATTCTTGATGTCATTCTATAATTTGTCTTCTTATTCAAATCCATTCTTGAAGTGGTTTTTAATTTCCAGTGGGATACTTTCAAGGTTTTATTTTGTCTGAGATTTAGTTTCATTTTTTTCAGTTTCAATTTGAACATATATATGAGCAATAAAGAATTTGTTCCACGCTCACCCCTGGCCTTCTTCTGAGTTATAATATTGAGCTTTTTCATAGCCTCTTTCCATACAGTATAGTTTATCCTATTCCAGTATATTCTATCAGGTAAGTCACTATTTATGGTTTTTAAAAAAGGTATTTGCAATGAATAAGTCACTGGTTGTATAATATTCTATCATGGCATCACCAGCCTCATTTCTTTCCTATTTTTTTACTATTGATTATTTTTTCTTTCCAACTTTTGCTCATCAATCACTAATTGTTGCTTATGGATTTTTAAAAAATTTTCAAAGAATTTCAGACTGCAGAAGTTGATAGATAGCCCTTAGCTGGTGTGTAAATTGAGTAATTGTCATGCTAGCAATTTTCCCTCGTATGGCAGATACTTAAATTTCTTTTAGATGATGAATATTATATTGATCCTGTTCCTCTCCAATTTATCTTCTTAATCTGGTTTGAATGTCTGGTAGTACCTTGTTGATGCACTGCTACAAATATTGTAAAATTATCTTCAGCAAAATTTTGCTTGCTTATGATACTAATGAAATTGTTCAATAATTCCACATTATATTGGATTATCTCTTTGGAATGGGCACAAATATACATCTTGTCCAGTCAGTTAACGAGCAAGCTGTCTTTTACATTTCTTGGCATAGATAAGTGTGCACTTCTTAGCACTGCATCCTGAAAGTGCATTATTATTAATTCATTACCTTAATGAGCTAGATAAAGCTTTTGTAACCTTCATTTGTTGATGTGAGATGACTCAAAACGGCAAGAAACATTCATTAATAACTGGAATGTGGAATAAATGTAGTATGAATCTAGGAAATTGGAGATCATAAACAAACAAACAAACAAACAAATAAAAACCCAAAAGAGAAAATACAGACACCCATATCCTAAACATAATTGAGCTGAAATGGACTGGTAGTGCCCATTTTTAATTATATGGTGGCTTACTTAGTGGTAAGGAGTTGTGCTGCCAACACAAAGGCACATGGTTCAAATCCACTAGCTTATCTGCAGGAGAAAGATAGTTAATCTCCTGCTGTGAAATTTGTTGTTGTTTTTGTTATGTACTGTCGATTCGCCTGCTTCCCATAGCAGCCCTATGTACAGCAGCTCTGAAGCCTGCCCTGTCCGCAGCAGTGCCACTTATTCTGACACACTTACTCCCATTCTCCCAGTTACTGTATCAATCTATTTCATCTGGGATCTTCCTCTCGTGCACTGTTCCTCCTTCTCCTAGGATCAGTGTCTCCTGGCCACATATCCAAAGTATGTGAAATGGAGCTTCAAGATCCTAGCCTCCAAGGAGAGACCTGGTTTCGCCCTCTTCAAGGCAGCCACAGACCTATTTGTTTTCTTGGCGGTCCATGGTATGTTCAAGACTCTTCTCCAGAACCACAACTCAAAGACAATAATTCTTTTTCTGTCATCCTTAGTCATTGTCCAGCTATCTGATGCATAGCAAGTAATTGCAGAAACCATGCCCTGGATTAGGTGCACCTTAGTCTCTAGACTGAAATTACTGCTTTTTAGTACTCTGGAGAAGTTCCTGACAGCAAATTTACACAGTGAAATTCATCTTTTGATTTCCTGTGTGCTAGAGCTAAGAGTTGATTGTGGAGCCAAGCAAGCTGTATTTGTTAACAACATTAATCTCATCTCCAAACATGCTGGAGGGTCAGCTATACATTGGTTCTGACTCAACAGTACATAACACCAACAACCATACTCTGGGAAGACAAATTGAAGATGAATAGCATTTCAATCATTGCCAAAAAGACTTTTAAGATCTAGCCTCAAGTACAATATTGTTAGGAATAGGATAACATCTATACAATTACAAGCAAGAAAAGCAGTTAATACAGTTATTCAAGTTTACATACTAGTCATAGAGATGGAGAAAGTAAAGATTATTGCCAATGTCTACAGTCTGAAATTGTTCAGTAAATGAGATGTTGATGTTGATAACTGCTGGTGGTTTCTAATGTGAAAATTGAAAACAAAGAAGAAAGAAAATATGGCCTTGGTAATAGAAATGACTTCAGAGATGCTATATGTTCCTTAGAAAAAGAATTTTTCCAATAACATAAACAGTGACTATACCTATTGACTTTGCTGTATGAAATACATAGATATCAATTAATTTATTTGTGGAAAGAGAATATAAATGTTTCATATCATCAATTGGGATAAGATTAGGGTTGATTACAGAATAGGCCTTCAATTGTTCATATGCCAAGTTCAAGTTGAAAGTGAAGAAAATTAAAACAAAACCACAAGAGCTAAGGAATTATCTCGAGCTGGACTCTCTGAAGAGGGATGTGGTGTCAGCATTAGAGGAAGACTCATCAATAACCTGTCTTATGCAGATAAACCAATGCTACTTGCTGTAAGGTAAGGAGGACTTGAAGAACTTGTTGCAGAAGATCAAGGAATTCAGCCTTCAGTATGGATTGTGTTTCAATATCAAGTAAAGAAAGATTCTTATCACTAGACCAATAAGGCATTGTCATAATGGACGGAGAGGAGACTGAAGCTGTCAATAGCTTCATCTTGCTTGGATCCACAATTAACACCCTTTGTACCAGCAGTCAAGAAATAAGAAGACACACTGCACTGGGAAAATCTACAGTAAGGAACCCTTCCAAATTATTGAGATGTAATGATGTCAGTTTGAGAACTAAGGTGCATCTCATTCAGGCCATAGTCTTTCAGATTACTAGCTATGCATCTGAGACTTAAACAATGAATAAGAATGACAGAAAAAAAAAATTTACTCCTTTGAACTGTGGTGTTGGAGAAGAGCACTGAGCATTCCATGAACAGCCAAGACAGGAAGCCAAAACAATGGACAGGTGTGTCTTGTAGAGGGTGCAGCCGGAGTGTTCTTTGGAGGCAAGAATAATGAGGCTTCGTCTCACATACTTTGGACATATTGCCAAGGGTGCTATTCCTTGGAGATATTGATATTGGGAAGGGTGGAATGTTGGCAAGGGAGAGTAAGACCTCCAACCAGGTGGACTGACTCAGTGACTGCTGCAATGGGTTCTTGTATGTCAGGAAGTATGAGGATGGTACAGGGCAGTACAGGGTTCAGATCTTTTGCTCATAGGATCACTGAGTTGTGCTTGATTTGATGGCACCTAACAACAACAACATATCATGTTTTATTTTGGAGATAGTTTTAAGAATATATCGAACATTAATGACTGAAGAGCTGATGAGTTGTGGACTGACATCAAGGACATAATACATGAAGAAAGTAAAAGGTCATAAAAAATCCGGAAAAAGAAGAGAAGACAAAAACTAATGCCAATGAGACTTTAAAATGTTTTATAAAATGCAAAGTAGCCAAAGAAAATGACAAATTGAAATTGCCGAACACAGGATTTCAAAAGAGAACTTGGGAAGACAAATTTTTATTTTGGAATATGAAAAGACATGGAATGAAAAAGACAAAAAGTGAATACACTTGATATTTATCAATCTGTAATAACTGGAAGCAAGGATTCTGAAGCTTCATCTGACATACTTTGGAGGTGTAAGAAGGCACTAGTCCTTGTAGTCTTGTAGTCATCATGTCCTTGTAGTCATCATGCTTGGGAGGGTGGAGGGACGGCGTAGGAGGGGAGAACCCTCTATGTGGTGGATTGAGTCAGTGACTGGGGTAATCGGGATGAGTGTGTATCAGAGACAGTGAGATTGGCACAGGACAGAGCAGAGTTTAGAGCTCTTGTACATAGGGTTGCTATGAGTCTCAAGGGGCTCGACGGCACATAACAACAACAACAACAAAATAACTGTAGAAAATCTTCAAGCTTAGATTCTATTGGCACAATATTGAATAATATAGAAAACATTAAGGGGAATGGAAGAAGTATACAATCACTTTACCAAAATAAAATGGTTTCTTAATGCTGGAAATAGTCATTTCGAAGGTGGCCAATTGAATGGGACATATCTATATATCTGTGTCCTTTCAAATGAAAGCTTATCCAAATGATTGCAGATATTCTCAGTATCATTAATATTGCATACAAGTACAATTTTGCTTAAGAGACTGCAGAATCAGCTGTAGCTTAACTGTGTTATAGCATAATAATCAGATAGTGAGTTTGCCTCTCCCATTGAACTGTGAGTTGCATAAGAAACCAAACTGGGCTCAACTCATCTTTGCATCCCCCATACTGGTTAACATATATACAGGGATGCTGAATGCCATTTTGAATGAGTCTTCCTGTTCACACACTCTAGCCATCCCACAGAATCACTATAGGCCTAGCACAGGACACTGGAAGAGTGGGATAAAAGTAACATCAAAGTGTGAGAAAGGAGAAACACAGGACTAAATGTTCTTCATGGTGCAAACAACAGTATTTGCATAACTATTAACATAAATTATAATGTTTAAAATATTTGTAAGGTGTTTTTCCCCTTATATCTACTCTATATTGCCCTGGATGTGCTCACCAAGTTGTGCCAAGAAATCTGGAGAACAACCACTTGGCCAACTGACTGGAAGAGATCTATATTTGTTCCCATTCCAAAGAAAGGTGACCCAACTGAGTGTGGAAACTACAGAACAGTGTCATTGATTTCACATACAAGCAAGATTCTGCTGAAGATCATCCAAAAACGATTAGAACAGCACATCAGCAGAGAACTGCCGGAAGTCCAGGCGGGGTTTAGAAGGGGTCGTGGTACTAGGGATATTGTTGCTGATGTTAGATGGATCTTGGCTGAAAGCAGAGAATACCAGAAGAATGTCTATCTGTGTTTCATTGATTATGAAAAGGCATTTGACTGTGTGGATCATAACAAACTGTGGCTGACTCTGAGAAGAATGGGAATCCCAGAACATTTAATTGTGCTAATATGAAACCGATACTTGGACCAAGAGGCAGTAGTCAGAACAGAGCAGGGTAACACTGCATGGTTCAAAATTGGGAAGGGATGCATCCTGTCTCCATACCTTTTCAACATGTATGCAGAGCAGATTATCTGAGAGGCTGGGCTCTATGAGGAGAATTGTGGCATCAGGATTGGTGGAAGGTCTATTAACAATCTCCGTTATGCAGATGACACAACCCTGCTTGCTGAAACTGAGGAGGACCTCATGCACTTGCTGCGAAGGGTCAAGGACTGCAGCCTTCAGTATGGACTAAGGCTCAATGTCAAGAAGACAAAGATTCTCGCCACTGGACCAATTGGCAGCATCAGGATGGATGACGAAGAGACTGAGATTGTTCACAGCTTCAGTTTGCTCGGCTCCACAGTCAACACTCTTGGTACCAGCAGTCAGGAAATCAAAAAGCGTATCGCAATGGGAAAGTCTGCTGTTAGGGACCTCTCTAAGGTACTCAGGAGCAACAGTGTCTCTCTGGAGACTAAGGTGCACCTGATACAGGCCATGGTATTTGCAATCGCTTGTTATGCATCAGAGAGTTGGACAATGACTAGGGAGGACAGAAGGAGAGTGGATGCTTTTGAGCTGTGGTGCTGGAGAAGGGTACTGAATGTACCCTGGACTGCCAGGAAAACAAACCAATTTATCTTGGAGAGGATTAAATGAAGCTACTCCTTGGAGGCAAGGATTCTGGGGCTTCGTCTGACATACTTTGGACATGTAAGGAGAGACAGGTCCTTGGAGAGGGACATCATGCTTGGGAGGGTTGAGGGACAACGCAGGAGGGGAAGACCCTCTATGAGATGGATTGATTCGGTGACTGGGGTAATCGGGATGGGTGTGTCAGAGGCGGTGCGGTTGGCGCAGGATAGAGCAGGGTTTAGGGCTATTGTGCATAGGGTCGCTATGAGTTGGAAACGACTCGACGGCACATAACAACAATAACAACAATGTTCAAATCTTGACTGTCATTATACATATTTAAGAAAAAGAGAAAAAAAAGTGAGAACAGATAGTCTATGTGTTTTCTTTTCCCTTCCAAAGTTCCTTCAGCTTCCTCTTTTATTTTTCTAGAGTCTACAGCCAGTTGCACTGCTGACCCAAAGGCCATGTATCTCTGGCAGTAGGAATACACCAGAGGCTTCTTAGGAGAAAGAAGGGCAGCATCCTCCTGTTGCCATTAGCAACCTTGAACATCCAGTGGAGGGTCATTTATGAGTAAGAAGTGGCTTAGTGACTTTCCTAAGTTTGCTTTCCCAGTGGATTCACTGATTTCTAATAATTCTTTTACTTACTCTGCCTTCTTTTTCCACATTCCCTCATTCCTGCACATATCCTCTATCACAGAAAAGCACTTTCTACATCAATGAGGGATTGCCATTTTCCACACCTACACCCCACCAAATGGAGAAGAATGGGACATCAAGTGCATCTAAGCACTCCCACCATATTTGAGGACAAGAAACCACCTGATAGACACAGTGTCAAGGATTGGTAGCTGGACTCTGAGCCAGTAATTTTTGCTCTTCTCCTTGACTGCCAGGAGAAGATCCCCCAGGGTCATAAACACTAGCAGAAGCCTGGGTTAGAGCCTTCATTGAGATTCTGTTCACAGCTAAAGTCATTACCAAGCCTGCCCAGCTCTGTCAGCTGCTCTGATATCTGTGTGTGAAAAACGGACAGGCTGCCCAGCCCTCTGGCAGCCTGACAAATGGCTTAAAATCAGGCCCGAGGCTCCCTGCCAGAGGCCTAGGGCAGTTTGCTTCAGAAAAGAGTAGGAGAGAAGGGTATCCTCCTACTAGGTGGCCTGATTTTCAAAGCAGGAAATCCTGAGCACATGAAGGAGTCTAGGTCAAAGTACAGAAGATCCTGGACAGAGACAATGGCTGTCTTACCTCAGGGAAGAAAACTAGTGGGATGACTGAGGATGCACTTTGCCCATATCTAGTACTGTCTATAAGTACTGCCTCAACACTTTTTTAGTTGAGGGACATTTGCTGTTATTAGGTGCCATCAAGTTGATAATTACTTATAAACCTAGACCTGAATCCTGCCCAGTCCTACAACATTCTTGCTATCCACGATATGCTCTAGTCCATTGCTACAGCCATTGTTTTAATCCATCTCATTGAGGGACTTTTGGAAGACCTTTTTCTTTATCCATAATGGAGTGTTGTCATTACTGTGAGAACTAGTTTAAATATTACAGTTGAAAGTAGTGGCTAGCATTATTAAGAAACTGCTGGCTTGTAGTTAGTAATCATTAACATTTAATGAGACTGTATTGTGTTAGGCCTAGTACTTTCTGTGAGATGCACTATCTCATTTGTTGACATGTATTGAGGTGCACACCTCTAGCAAAAGAAAGCAAAAATTCTCACAATGACTAATAAGCAACATCATGATAAGTAAAGAAACGGTTAAAGTTGTCAAGGATTTTCTTTTACTTGGATCCACAATCAATACCCATGGAAGCAACAGTCAAGAAATCAAATGAGGACAAATAGTACTAGCAAAATCTGCTACCAAGGACCTCTTTAAAGTAATTAAGAGCAAGGATGTCATTTTAAAGACTAAGGTGCCTGCCACAAGTAATAGTATTTCTAATCTTCTGTTCTGGTATGTGCGTGAAATATGGACAATGAATAAGGAAGATTGAAGAAGAATTGATATCTTTTAATTGCGATGTTGTTAAAGCATACTTAATATACCATAGATAGTGAAAAGAAGAAACAAATCTGTCTGGGAGGAAGGATAATCAGAATGTTCCTTAGAGACAAGGAAGCTAAGACTTTGTCGTACATACATTGGTAATATTATCAGGAGGAGCCATTCCTGGATACAGAGACCTTGCTTATAAAGCAGAGGGGCAGGAAAAAAGACGAAGACTCTCAATAAATTGGATGGACATAGTAGCTATAATAATTGGCTCAAGTGCAGCAATAATTATGAGGATAGAACAGGACCCAGTAAAGTTATACTCTGTTGTACACATGGTTTCCAAGAGTTTAAACCAGCTTAATAGTGTCTTCCACCAACAACATCTCATTAAATTTCCACATAAACCAGAATTTTAGAAATTGTATTAATTGTACTGAAATGGTCAATGATTTCATCTTACTTGGATCCATAATCAACACCCTTGGTACTAGCAATCAGGAGATCACATGTATTGCATTGAGAAAATCTACTGTGAGAGATTTCTCCAAATTAGTGAAAAGCAATGAGTTGGTTTGAAGACTAAGGTGTGCCTGATTCAAGCCATGGTCTTTTCAAGCACTTACCATGCATCTGAAAACCTGACAATGAATGAATAAGGATAACAGAAGAAAAATTGATGTTACAGTGTGATGCTAAGAGAAGAATATTGAATATCCAATAGATTTCCAAAAGAACAAACAGCTATTTCTCAGGAAAAGTGGAGCCAGAATGCTCCTTGGAGGCAGGGATGGCTAAATTTTGTCTCACATCATTTGGGCATATTGCTAGGATAGGTTATTCCTTGGAAATGAACATCATAGTTGGAAAGATGAAGGGTCAGTGAAAAAGAGGAAGACCACTGAGATGGATTCACAAAGTGACTGCAGCAATGGGCTCAAGTGTGTCAGAGACGATGAGGAAGGCACAGGATGAGACAGAATTCACATCTATTGTTCATAGGGTTGCCATGAGTTGTACTCGAGTCAACAACACCTAAGAACAACAAAAACAGCAACATTAATTTCACAGATAATTTCAGCATGAATAAGCTTGCTTCCCCAGGGTTATACATCTAATATGAGAGTTGTTATTGAGTACCATTGAGTCAGAATCAACAAACCCATAGCTGACCCTCCAGTGAGTTTTCAGAGAAAGTAAATCACAAGGGAGGAGAGTGCCCATTTTTCTCTCACAGAAGAGCTGGTGGTTTAGAACTACGTGCATTTGGGATGGCAGCACAACTCATTACCACTAAGCCACCAGTATTCCTTAGTAAGAGGTAGAGAAACAAGTTTTTAAAAAACTCAAAACCAGTCTCTCTGCTGCAAAGCAATGTCTTTAACAACTAGGCTTACTGTGCAGAAGTATTTTATGTACCTGTTTGAGTCTATGGAATACTATCTCTTTTAGCTTAAAGGAAGTGAGTTTGTTTTGTCTTGTTGGTTTTTTATTTCCCTAGTCAGACACAAAATAAAAAAATAAATAAATAACATCCCAACAAAAACACCAAGATAAAAATCATTCCATTAATTTTTGAAGTTTAAACGCTGCAATGTTTGCCAGTGGGGGAAGGAGGAAATTATCTACAATTAGAGACAAGGAGCTCTCCTGAAACCAAGAGGCAGTAAGTGGGGAGAAAGTGGGTGGTGCACAAACATCAAAGTGACAAAGGTGAAGGAGCTATCCAGACAGAGTGCCCAGGCATGTGCTCATTGGTTCTAGAGACTGCCAGATAGGTTACGGGCCTGCTGTCCAATACAGGGGAAGCAACTGCTGGCTTGGAACTGTGGCAGTTTGGGAGAGAACAGACCTCATTCATTAACTCATTCAACAAATATCCAAGGGACATTCACTGAGTTAGATCCTATACTGGATGTTGAGGTTGAAGACATAAATAAACACCAGTTTCTGCCTTAGACGTTGATGCTGTCCAGAAGGACATAAGCAAAAATCAAGCAACACTCTTGAAGGGCTGTAATCCCATGGAGAGATGTGGGGTGAGAAGCCTTCTTGAAGAAATGACATGTAGCTCAAGATTCACTGCTGTTATATAGATGACAGTGGGAAAACAGTGTCCTTTACTATGGAAGCTCCAGTGCCAAGGTTTAAAAATTTTCTCAGTAGAAAGATAAAATTTAAAGAAAGCACTTGACATCCATACCAAAACCCATCAATCACTTCTCAAACAGACAGATTTAAGTATAGGTTAAGTATAGTCAGACAAGATTTCAATCTGTTGTGCATACAGTCACTATGAGCTGGAGTTGATTCCAAGGCATTTAATAAGAACAATCTGGTTGACTAGGTGGTGAAATACAAATGCTTTCCTAAAAATAGAACCCACACCACCATCATTGCCATCAAGTCAATTCCAACTTGCAGCAGCCCTTTTGCAAAGAATAGAAGTGACCCACTCATCAAGAGAAATTGGAATGGAAACAGACAGCCTCATCTTTCTCCCTAGGAGTATCTGCTGGGTTTGAAATGCCAACCTTTAAGCTAACAGTTCAATTTTTCTTCTACTTTACCCCTGTTGTTTGGCTGCTCATTCAAAGGTCAGAGAATTGAATCTACGAGGCAATTCTCTCCAAAATTTACAGCCTCGGCAACTCAACGGAGAGTCCCCATGAGTCAGAATTGGCTTGGCAGCATTGGATTTGGGTTTTGATTTGTCACAGTGACAACTTTCTTGTTTCCAAACCAAAAATCCACTGCTGTTGCATTGATTCCAAATTATAGCAACTCTTCAGGACACAGTCGAGCTGCCCCTAGGAGTTACCAAGATTGTGGATCTTTACAGAAACAAACTGCCACATTTTTCTCTCACAAGGCAGTGATTGTTGCTGTTGCTGTTCAGTGCCGTCGGAGTGATTACAACTCATAGTGACTCAATGAACAACAGATTTGAACCCTGCTCTATCTTCTATCATCCTGAAAATTCTGAATACTTGAGCCCATTGTTACAGTTACTGTGTCAATCCATCTCACTGTAGGTCTTCCTCTCTTTTCACTGACTTACCACCTTTCCAAGCATGATGGCCTTTTCCATGGACCAGTCTGGCATAACAAGGTGTCCCAAATATGTGATACGAAGCTTCACCATCCTTGCCTACAAGGGGCAACCTGACTACATTTTCGTCAAGACATCATTTTTGCCACTTCACTACTGTTGTTGTTGTTGTTGATTGTCGTCGAGTCAAGCACAACTTATAGGGACCCTGTGAACAAAAGGCCTGAAGCCTTTATACAGCTATCATCATTTATCAAAGTTCATGGAGTTTCTGGAGGCAAATTGTTTAGGAAGTGCATGCCACTCCTGCTAGGGTTCCTTAAAAACAGAATATACTGGGGGAGCTCTGGTGGCCGAGTGGCAAGAAGCTGCACTGCAATCCCAGAGGAACATGGTTCGAATCCACCGGATGCTCTGCCGGAGAAGGAGGCGCAATATCCTCCTGTACCAGTCAGATCTGATTTGACGGTACACGCACACAAAATAAAAAAAAACAAAAACAAAAAACAACAGAATATACTATAAATGTTTTTTATTAAACAGGCATTCAATTAAATTTTATTGCATTAAACTAAACTTAAAAGAATCATAGATATAAACAAAAACATTTGTTCACAGAAAGTATTTCCTAAAAATTCTTTCTAAAGTTCAAAAAAAGGTACAGAAAAATTAAAATGTTGAAGTAACTGTAGTATTTTGATGGCATAAATCTGAATTTTAGACAGAAAAGAAAAGGATAAGACAATTGAAAGAAGTTAAATACCTTACCTAAAATCATATAGGTAGGGAGTGTTACAACGGGAATTTGAACTCATATGTCTAATTACTCCACTCATGTTATTTCCACTCCGTTAATTTGGTTCCCTAAGCTAACTTTCTTTTTAAAGATCTTTAACGAAGGTCTAAAAAGAGAAATGACTCCCCTAAAGTAATATTTTGAGTCTGCAACTCAAAATGATTATGGCTATTGGGTCACTGTTCTCAACTAAGCTCTACTCCCTGTGGTAAGCTCATAAATGAACTATCACTGTCATTTTATTTGCTCAAGAACATAAATATATCTCTATTCCAAGTCCACTGACTGTGAACTTGGCCTTGAGACATGCTTTGGCCAATGGAATGTGAACAATTGGAATATTTATTATCTCTTCAAGGAAATTTTACATGCCATTGTGTGGTTTGGCTTAGTGACTTGTGTTCCGGTTCTCTGCCATGAAAACAACACTTTGCACAGAGGGGTTATCTCTTCAGCCTCAGCCCTAGGTTAAAAGATTTATGGAGCTAAACAGAGTTAAAAAGAGTCAAATAGGATCTAGTTGAGTTGTTGTTGTTGTTGTTATGTGCCATCAGTCGCTTGCGACTCATAGCGACCCTATGTACAATAGCCCTAAACTCTGCTCTATCCTGTGCCAATTGCACTGCCTCTGACACACCCATCCCAATTATCCCAGTCACGGAATCAATCCACCTCATAGAGGGTCTTCCCCTCTTGCTCCATCTCTCCACCCTCCCAAGCATGATGTCCCTTTCCAAGGACCTGTCCCTTCTTACAACAGGTCCAAAATATGTCACATGAAGCCCCAGAATCCTTGCCTCCATGGAGCAACCTGGTTTAACCCTCTCCAAGTTGAATCTGTTTGTTTTCTTGGCAGTTGAGCTATAGCTGATTTATATCTCTCATGCAACCTATGTATGAAATAAATGTTTGCTTTTATAAAAGACTCTGTCAATGAAAAGGGACATATACTCTTAATTTCCAAATTGCACCACCCTTTTAGTTTTATTTGGATTGTCAAAAATACATCAGGAGATGTATTGCATTGAGAAAATCTATATTCAGAGAACTCTCCAAATTACTGAGGAGCAATGAATTCTGTTCGAAGACTAAGGTGCACTGATAGAGACTCTTGTCTTTTCAGTCAGGTGCTGTGCATCTGAGAACCGGACAGTGAATAAGGATGACAGAAGAAGAATTAATGTATTTGTGTTGTGATGTTGGATAAGAGTACTAAATATCCCACAGACTGCCAAAAGAACAAAGAGATATACCTTGAGAAAAGTACAGCCAGAATGTTTTTTGGAGACAAGGATGGTAAAGCTTCATCTCACATACTTTGAACATGTTGTTCAGAGAGGCTACTCCTTGGAGATGCACATGATGCTTGGAAAGGTGGAGGGTCAGTGAGAGAGAAAGATCCTCAATGAAGTAGTTTTACACAGTGAATGCAGTAATGGGCTCAAGGGTGTGGCATTTATGAGGATGTCACAAGATAAGGGAGGATTCAGATGTGTGGTATATAGGATCGCTATGAGGCATTCTTGACACCTAACAACAATAATATGGAGAAAATATCAAAGAACCAGTAAGAAATTTATTCAATTATCATTGACATCTCTTATCTAACTCATAGTTGACCCTCCAGCAGGGTTCAGAATCTGTGAATTTAATGGGAAGAGAGAGCTCATCTTTTTTCTTCAGGGCTGCTGGTGCATTAGAGCCACAAGAGAGGTCCTGCCTTTGAGTTATAAGCACAACTCTCTATAGACTCTACTGACTACTTAACTCAAAGACTCATTGCCTTCAAGTCAGAACTGACTTATACATGGGTTTTCTGAGGCTATAAATTGCGTGAAGGAGATTGTCCATCTTACTCCTGAGGAGCTTCTGGCAGATTTGAGAACATTGGTGAACTACAGGAAGCTAGTAGATCTTTTAAATGAACTGAGGAAAGCCACAGGGTCACAAATCAACACACAAAATATCAGCTCTGTTCATGTTGTTATGTGCCATCAAGTCACCTGTGACTCACAGCTACCCTGTGTACAATGTACAATACCTCTGAAGCCTGTCCTGTCCTGACTCAGTCTCATTGACTCTGACACTCCTACCCTCATTGCCATAGTTACTGTATCAGTCCATCTCATCCAGGGTGTCTCTCTCTTGCCCTTTCCCTTCACCCTTCCGAGACTGATGTCCTTCTCCAACCATCAGTCCCTCTTGGCCACATGCCTGAAGTATGTGAGATGGTGCTTCAAAATCCTAGCCTCAGGGGAGCTCTGGTGACCTAGTGGCAAGAAGCTGCACTGCAATCCCAGAGGCGCATGGTTCAAATCCACCAGATGCTTTGTCGAGGAAGGAGGGACAATCTCCTACTGTACCTCTCAGATTTGATTTGACGGTACACACACAAAAAAATAATAAAATAAAAAAAAATCCTAGCCTCCAAGGAGAAACTTGGTTTTACCCTCTCCAAGACAGATCTATTTGTTTTCTTGGTACTCCATGGTATGTTCAAGACTCTTCTCCAGCACCACAACTCAAAGGGATCAATTCTTTTCTGTCATCCTTAGTCACTGTCAAGTTCTCTGATGCATAGCAAGTAATTGCAAAGACCATGGCCTGGATCAGGTGCACCTTAGTCTCTAGACTGACATCGTTGCTTCTCAGTACTCTGGAAAGGTCCCTGACAACACATTTACGTAAAGCAATTCGTCTTCTGATTTCCTGACTGCTAGTGCCAAGAGTGTTGATTGTGGAGCTGAGCAATCTAATCTGAAGCTGTTAACAAGCTCAATCTCTTCACCATCTATCATGATACTGCCAATTGGCCCAGTGGTGAGAATCTTGGTCTTCTTGATGTTGAGCTTCAATCCATATTAAAGGCTGCAGTCCATGACCTTCTGCACAAATGCCTCAGGTCCTCCTCATGTTTGGCTAGCAATGTTGTGTCTGCTACATAACACAGGTTATTAATGAATCTTCCTCTGATCCTCATGTTAAATCCATCCTCATAGAGCCCAGTCTCCCAGATGATCTGTTCTGCATACAGATTGAAAAGGTATGGAGATAGGACACATCCTGATGTACATCCTTCCCAATTTTCACATGAATAACTGTTGGTCTGTTCCAATGCCTGGTCAGGTTTTGACTGATGACAGTGAGTTTCTCCAGTGATTTCTTCCACAGATGTAGTCAACCTGGTTCCTATGCAGTTCATCGGGTGAGGTCCATGTGTAAAGTCAACTTTTGTATTTTTTAAAAAGGTATTTGTGATGAATAAGTCCTAGAACATACAAAATTCAATAATTCTACTTCTGGCCTCATTTTTGTCACCAACTTTGTACTTTCCTACTACCTTTCCTTCTCCATTGTTTCCAGCTTTTACATTTCAGATGCTAATTATCATTAATGCATCTTAGATTGCAAATTTGGTCAGTTTTGGACTGCAATATTTGGTAAAAATCTTCAATTTTCTTCTCTGCTTTAGTTGTTGGTGTGTTGATTTTAATAATAGTTAAATTAACAGGTCTTCCTATGTTCTTAATGTTGTGAGTGATATCACTTCCAACATTTTACTTTAGGATATAATTTGAAATTATTTTGGTCTTTTCCCTGAGTAAAAGTGATTAGGCTTCGGACCTACATTAATTTGACGTGACCTAACATTACAAAAGAAAACTCCTATTTCCAAACAAGGCCATATTTATAAATATCAGTGTTAGGACTTGAGCACATATTTGGAGAGAAAGGCATAATTAAATTCATGGTATTTGGCAATGAATTTAAGCAGGGGGATGAAAAACTTGTACACTGAAAACTGAAAAAGCATTTAAGAAAATTTAAAGAAAGCCCATATTCATGGATTTGAAAACTCAGTATTGTTAAGATGTGAATACTATTCAAAATGATCCATAGATTCAGCACAGTAGAAAAATGCCAACAGGTTTTTTGTCAGTGGTTTTTATTGTTGTTTTGTTTTGTTTTGTTTTTTTTAGAAATAGAGGTCACTCCTCAAATTCATATTGAATTATAAATGCCTTAAAAAGCAAAAACAACCCAGAAAAATAAGAGAGAAGATGAACTCATACTTTCCAAATTTATATATATATATATATATATAATAACACTGCAATAATCAGACAGTGTCTCTTATATAAAGAGAGACATATAAAAGAAAACCAACTGACTAAGAAAAAAACATTTGGCAATACCATTTCAGACAAGGGTCTCATATCAAAAGTTTACAGAATCCTACAGGGTCTCCATAGAAAGATAAATGGGTAAAAGACAGATTTTCACAGAGAAAGATATTCTGAATGCCCACAGATATATGAAGAAATGCTCAAAATCATTGGCAATAGAAGAGATACAAGTCAAAACCACAATGAGATGCCATCTTACCCCTAGCAGCAAAGTTTAACAGAATAGTAAGAATTAAATGTTGAAGAAGGCATGGAGAGATAGAAACTCTTATACACTGTTGGTAGGATTCTAAAATGGTACAACCACTCTGAAAGGCAGTTTGGTGTTTCCTCAAAAAGCTGAACATAGAAATTCCATATGACTCAGCTATTTAACTGCTTGGAATATACTACAAGACACAAACGGAAATCTGTACACCAGTGTTTATAGCAGTGTTATTCACCATCACAAGAACATGGAAACAGCCCAAATGTCCAACCACAATTGAACAGAGTAAGGAAATTGTGGTACATTCTCATGATGGAATACTATGCAGCACGCAGGAACAATGATTTCGTAAATTATTACCTAACTTGGGAGGAACTGGAGAGCATTATGCTATGTGAACTCAGTCTCAGAAGGACAAAAACTGTATAAGACCATTACTGTAGAGATAGATAACTAGTAAAATGTGCCTGAGGATCCAATGGGGGAGGGGGCGAGGAGCAGAGGAGTAAGAATGGCCAGGGGTCGGGGGTAAGGGGTGTAATCACAGGATTGCACAATTTGACGGGTAGCAGAGGGGTGGGAAAAGGAAATGGGAAAGATCTGGTGTGAAAAAACAATGTATACAAACTATGTAAGAAAGCCAGTATAACATAAACATTTTATTTAAAAAAAGAGACACACACACATACACATAGACCAACTGAATAAAATTCAAAGTTCAGAAATATACATCTGTGGTCAGTTGGTCAGTTTATTTTTTACAAGAGAATTATTCCCATTCAATAGGGATAGAATAATTTAGTCAACATATAATTTTGTGAGAATTTAGTCTCTTCCTAAAAAAAGAATGAAGATGAATCTTTGCTTCATATCACATATTAAAATGAATGAAAAATGGGTTAATTTTGCAAAATTAAGACAATTAGAAGAAAACAAAATTCAAACCATATCTTTTGGCAACTTACACCAAAACCAACAGAAAATAAAATAGATAAATTAGATTTTACTGAAATGAGATTGTTTGTGTGTCAAAAGACTTTACCAATAAAGTCAAAGAGACAACCTACAGAATGGGAGAAAATATGTGGTCAGTATACATTTGACAACTTCAGTATTCCTACATTCATACTTCATACAACCCACATTCCAATTTTAAACTATTGTTTGTGCATCTTTCTCCTCATATTGCTTGACTTCCCCTTTGAGGTTTGCCTCTGATACTATAGCTACCCATGCTTCTCTGTTGTTCATAGGATTTTTGAAGGCCTATTATTTCAGAAGTAGATGACCAGTCCTGATTCCCAGTCTGTCTTAACCTAGGAGCTCTGCTACAACATGTTCACCATGTGGGACCTTTCTGGCATTGGACACACTGGTGGCACAGCTTCCAGCATCACAATAATCCATAGGATATACCAGTAGAGTGGACTAACAGACAAGTGTTGTACTAATAAAAGCAGAAAAGAAGCATATACTTAACCAGCTTTAAAGAAATTAGCAGCATACAAACCAGTCCCTGATACAATGAACTGATAGGTGTTATACTTCTTACAACAAACAATAAAGACAAGCAGGCATACAAATACCATGGTGCAAGGACATCCTTTACCAGCCCCAACTCAGGTCCACGGGGGCACAGCAGGGTGGGGTCTTGGATGTGGGTATTTAGCCCAGAGAGTGGCACAGCAGGGTCTTTGGTGCTGGTGTGTGGATTGAGGCTTGAGTCACACCAGGCTTGCAGTGTGATGGGGCTCCCACCCAGTACCAAGCTGTGGCAGAGATTGAACACATGAATATTGACATTCTAGGCACTAGTGGACAGAAATGGACTAAAATGGGCCATATTGAATCAGATAGTCATATGATCTACTATGTCGGGAATGAAAACTGAGGAAGAAAGATGCTTCATTCATAATTGAAAGGACAATTTCAGGTTTATCTTAAAGTGCATTGTCATAAATGATAGAATGCTATCTGCATGTATATAAGGAAGACCTGTTAACATGACTTTAATTTTCACAAGTGCACCAAAACCTAAAATCAAAGAGAAGGAAACTGGGGATTTCTGAGAACTTTTGCAGTCAGAAACTGATCAAACACGCAATCAATTGTTACTGTTTGTTGCTATGTGCTGTTGAGTTGCTTGCAACTCATAGCAACTCTATTGTACAAGAGTCCTAGATGCTACTCTATTTTGTTCCAAACTTGCCGTCTCTGACACACTCATTCCTGCCACCACAATCACAGAATCAATCCATCTCATCGAGGGTCTTCCTCTCATGCGCCTTCCCTCTCCAAGGAACAGTCCCTCCTTGCAACATGCCCAAAGTATGTCAGACGAAGCTTCAGAATTCTTGACTCCAATGAGCATTCTGGCTCCACCCTCTTTAGGACAAACCTATTTGTTCTCCTAGCAGTCCATGGTATATTCAACACTCTTCTCCAGCACCACAGCTCAAAGGCATCAATTATCTTTTTATTATCCCTAGTCACTGTCCAACTCTCTGATGCATAGCCCGTAATTGCAAGGACTATAGACTGGATCGTTGCTCACCGATACTCTTGGGAGGTCCCTCACAGCTGACTTTCCCCAATGCAATTCATCTCTTAATTTCCTGGCTGCTGTTACCAAGAGTGTTGACTGTGGAGTCAAGTAAACTAAAACTGTTAACCATCTCAATCTCTTCACCATACATCCTGATTGGCCCAGTGGTAACAATCTTTGTTTTCTTGATATTGATATTCAATCCATATTGAAGGCTGCAGTCCTTGACCTTCTGCAGCAAGTGCTTCAGGTCCTCCTCAGTTTCAATGAGCAGGGTTGTGTCATCTGCATAACATAGGTTGTTGATGACTCTTCCACCAATCCTGATGCCACATTCCTCCACGTACAGCCCAGCGTCTCGGATGATCTGTTCTGCATACAGATTGAAAAGGTATGGAGACAGAATACATCCCTGACAGATTCCCTTTTGATTTTGAACCCATATAGTATCTCCTTGTTCTGTTCTGAGACTGCCTCTTGGTCCAAGTATAGGTTTAGCATAAGCACAATCAAATATTCTGGGATTCCCATACTTCTCAGAGTCAGCCATAGCTTGTTGTGATTCACACAGTCAAAAACCTTTGCATAGTGAATGAAGCACAGATAGACATTCCTCTGGTATTCTCTGCTCTCTGCCAAGGTCCATCTAACATTAGCTATAATATCCCTAGTACCATGAACTCTTCTAAATCTAGGCTGCACATCTGGCAGTTCTCTGTTGAGATATTGCTCCAATCATTTTTGGACAATTTTCAGCAGAATCTTGCTTGCATGTGATATTAATGATATTGTTTGATAATTTCCACACTCTGTTAGGTCACCTTTCTTTGGAATGGGAACAAATATTGATCTTTTCCAGTCAGTTGGCCAGCTAGCTCTCCTTCAGATTTGTTGGCATGACTTAGTGAGCACATCCAGTGCAGCATCTGTTTGTTGAAATAGGTCAATTGGTATGCCGTCCACTCCTTGAGCCTTGTTTTTGTCAATTCCTTCAGAGCAACTTGAACTTCTTCCTTCATCACCACAGGCTCTTGTTCCTATGTTGTTTCATGAAATTCTTCTATGTCAGCCAATTCCTTCTGATATAGTGACTCTGTGTACTCCTTCCATCTTCTTTTAACGTTTCTTGTATCATTGAACATTCTGCCCAAAGTATCCTTAAGTATTGCCACATGTGGCTTTAACTTGTTTTTCAACTCCTTCAGTTTAAGAAATACTGAGTGAGTTCAGCCCTTTTGATTTTCTGACTCCAGCTTTCTGCACATTTCATTACAGTATCTTGTTTTGTCATCCCGAGCTGCCTTTTGAAATTTTCTGTTCAGCTCTTTGATTTCTTGGTTTCTTTCTTTAGCTTTGGCTTCTCAGTGCTCTAATGCAATATTCAGAGTCTCATCTGACATCTACCTTGGTCTTCTTCTTCAGCCTTTGTAACGATCTTTTTCATTCTTCATGGATGATTTTCTTGATATCCTCCTTTGGTCTCTGCTCATTTGTGCTCAGGGCCTCAAACCTATTCCTGAGATGGTCTTGAAATTCAAGTGGGATAGACTTAAGGTCAAATTTTGGTTTCCGTGGATTTGATTCAATTTTGCTCAACTTCAGCTTGCACTATGAGTAGGTGATGGTCTGTCCCACAATCAGCACCTGGCCTGGTTTTCACGGCTGATATTGAGCTTCTTCAGAAAGTCTTTCCACAAATGTAATTTATTTGATTTATATGCATACCTTCAGGTGAAATCCATGTGCATAGCCTGCATTTATGTTTCTTATAAAAGGTATTTGCAATGAATAAATCATTGAATGTGCAGAACTCTATCATTCTATCTCCAGCCTCATTTCACTGAGTCCATGTTTTCCAGTTACTGATCCTTCTTCCCTCTTCTCAACTTTTGCATTCCAGTCACCCATATTATCAATGCATCTTGATTGGATGTTTGATCAATTTCTGATTGCAAAACTTGGTAGAAATCTTCCATTTCCTCCTCTTTGGCTCTAGTTGTTGCTGCATATATTTGAATGATAGTGGTCTTCACTGGACTTCCTTGTATGTGTATGGATATAATCCAGTCACTCACCACATTGTACTTCAGGATGGATCTAGAAATGAATTTTTTAATTATGAAATCAACCCCATTTTTTTCTCACCTTTTTACCCCTGGCTTAGTAGATCATATGATCATCTGATTCAAAATGTCCCTTGCCAAGCCATCTTATTTCACCAATACTTAGTATGCCAATATTTATGCATTTCATTTTTTTCTTAATAATGTACAATTTTCCTACATTCATGCTTCTCACATTCCACATTCCAATCACTAGTGTCTGCTTACAGCTGTTCTGTAATCAATGTGTATCAATAATTACTGGTGATTGGAATGCAAAAAGTTAGACACAAAAATAAAAGAATAGTAGTCAGAAAGTACAAAGTTGGTGACAGAATAGAGGCTGTAGACAGAATGATTGAATTCTGTACAATCAACAATTTATTCACAGCAAATACCTTTTCCAAGAACACTAAAAGTGCCTGCATCTGCTCCTAGCTGTGATTCTCTACACTTCCAGCACCCAGAAATCTACTCTGCACTGATGGAGCAAGGCATGGGCAGAGAGAGAATGGATGGGCTGGAGCTGGGCTGCTGCTGCTTCCCACAGAAATTTATTAAAATAGTACAACTGCTGTAGTACAATTAAGTAATTCCTCTCAGCACACCTCAGCAGCCGTGCATACACCCCACCACCACCACCACCAAGGGAAGTGGAAGTCCCCTGCAGTGCACAGCCAGTATCCTTGTGGTCTCACTCCTCCTTCTACAACTCCACTGTTAAGAGAGACTCAGGCCAAGAAACATTCCTATGACCCCATTTTCTCAACTCAATCCAAACAATGCCTAGAAATCCAGTGTGGCAAAGGGGGGGGGGAAATCAGATCTACATAAAACCTACTGATTCCACACCTTGTATTATTATGCCAGAAAAATATTGAGAATCTCTGATTTCACTGATTTGAAGAACACGTGAAGAGCTTCACTAGATGATGAATGACAGTATTGTAGGTATTGGAGTTTCATGTTCTGCATGAAGAGCAACGTCTACAAGTCTAGAGATGATTTCTTTAAATACAGCCTAGGAAATATAGATACTTAAGACTACTCTTTCTTTTTTTTTAAAAAGAAAAAGGAAATTTTATCTAGAAATAATGAATGGAGAGTGTAATGGTAATTCAAATTTCATCTTATTCATTAAATCTTTAAGGCCATGGTTCTATTTATATGTACATTAAAAGCAACCTCCAGATGTTTCTCTCTAAGCCCTCCATGTATTGCTTTAGCAGTACTGATTTAATTCTGTTAAGCTCTAGGGAAAGTTTTCCATTGTTATGCTATCATAGTTTTCTTGGGAACTGAACTCTTGAGACTTTGGGTTTGACTTTTTATCTAGTTGACATGTGTTAGGAAATGATGGATTGTAATGTACCCCAAATCAAAACACAATGAGTAAATTTTGCTTATATATTTATAAGGTCATATGGTAGGCATTTCCCATCACCTATTCCCAGTCAGCAAAAGCACCAGATTCATTTAACTAAATTGATTCCAAAGAATAAGAAGTGCATTGACCTAAACTAATTTAAAAGTGCTGCTTTCCTTTTCTGCATATTAGAAACAGTTTGAGATTTAAAAATGTATCTGTCTAAAGGTCAAACAAAAATCTAGAAATAAAAAGGCAAATATGGGAAGGAAGCCAATATAATGTAAATCAAGGATTTGGGAAGTGATGAATGGAATTCATTAAATTCACAAAGTTTTATACTCTTTCGGTAAATACTTCCTTTTTTTTAAAGTTTATGAATCAGAATGGTCACATCTGAAACATTTTCTGTACTAGTCAATATTTTTAGGTAGTTTGAGCTTGGTCCTTAAAGTGGGTTTGATTCCAGAAAGTAAATATTTTATAGCTGTCTTGATGCACAGAAACTTTTAAAAAATAGACACTGCATGAAGTCTTTTGTTCACATGGTCACACACTGATGCTTAGATGTTCTAGTATCTAATATGAACACAGTAATTTTGATAACCAAGGTAATTTTTTCTCTATCGTTAGAAACCCTCATACAGGAACAACCAGATTTAACAAATCTCAAGCTATTGTATGTGTTGATGAGCACTCCCTTTTGCTTCATATCTGATATGCTGTACATCCATTTTTTAATGTATATTGTGTTTGTGTATTTATGCTTTGAATCATACTATCTTCTTGTGTTATGGAAATTATTTACATTGAATGCAAACTGTAAACAAAAATAAATTGTTTAAGAAAAAAAGAAAGAAAAAGAAAGGTGCATATCAAAACCACAAGGAGGTACCATCTCACTCCAGTAACAGTGGCAACGCTTAACAGGGCAGCAAGAAACAAATGTTGGAGAAGCTGCTGAGAGAAAGGAACTCTTATTCATTGTTGGTGGGATTGTAAAATGGTACAACCATTCTGGAAGGTAGTTCGGTGCTTCCTCAAGAAGTTGAACATAGAAATTCCATATGACACAGCTATAATATACCCTGAGAAAAATGAGAACTAAGGCACAAAGGTAGATTTGTACACCAATGTTCATAGCAGCATTATTCACCATCACAAGAACATAGAAACAGCCCAAATGTCCAACCACAAGCGAATGGACTGAGAAATTACGGTACATTCACACAATGGAATACTACGCAGCATGCAGGAGCAATGATTCTGTAAATTATTACTTACCTAACTTGGGAGGGACTGGAGAGCTTTATGTCAAGTGAACTAACTCAGTCCCACAAGGATAAATTTACATAAGTCCATTATTGTAGAATGAGTATAACGATCCAAGAGGGGTGGGAGAGGCTGGAAGCAGAGGGATGAGGATGTGCAGGAGGGAGCAGATTAATCATGGGGTTCTACAATTTGATGGGGAGGTGAGGGAAATGGAAAGAATTTGTTCTTGAAAACAATGCATTCAAATTTTGTAAATGAACTAGTAGAAAATAATAATAATAAAAAAAGAAACATGAAAGGTAACTTTACACGTGGATCTCACCTGGTAGACTGAACATGGATTAGAATGACATATGTGGAAGGAAGCTCAATATTAGCAGTTGGAATCAGACTAGGTGTTGACTGTGGAACAGACCATCAATTATTCACTTGCAAGTTCAAATTAAAACTGAGGTAAAGCAAATCCACAAGACCCAGATAAGACCTTGGACCTATCCCACTTGACTTAAGAACCATCTTAAGAAAAAGTTTGAATCATTGATCACCAATGATTGAAGACCAGAATGGTTGTGGGACAGTATAAAAGACATCATCTTTGAAATAAGCAAAGGTCATTACAAAGACAGGAGAGAAAGAAAAGACTAAAATGGATGTCAGAAGAGACTCTGAAAATTGCACTGGAACTTGGAGAAGCCAAACCACAGAGAAAAGATGCTAAAGTAAAAGAGATGAACAGAAGATTTCAAAGGGCAGCTACAGAAGACAGGCAAGATATTGCAAGGAAATGTGCAAAGAGCTGGAGTCAGAGAATAAAAAAAGGAAGAACTTGCTCAGCATTTCTCAAGCTGAAAGAATTGGAAAACAAATTCAAGCCTCATGTTGTAATAGTGAGAGAGGCTATGGGCAAAATCTTGAATGATTTTGTAAACATCAGAAAAAGATGTAACGAATACACAGAATAACTGTAATGAAAAGAATTGGTTACATGGAAATATTTCAGGAGGTACCATATGATCAAGAACCAACAGTAACAAAGAAAGAAGTTCAAGATGTGCTGAAGACACTGGCAATACAAAAGACCCCAGGAAAAGATGTGATACCAGTTTACATGCTATAACTGATACAACTCTCAATGTGCTCACAAGTCTAGGCCAGGAAATTTGTAGTGCAGCTGCCTGGCCAACTGAGTGGAAGAGATCCATATTTACTCCAATTTTCAAGAAAGGTTATTCAACAAAATGTGGAAATTATAAAACAATATCACATGCCATAAAAATATTTCAGAAGATCATCCAAAACCAACTGGGACAGTACATTGACAAGGACCTGCCAGATGTTCAAGGTGGGTTTAAAAGAGGCTGTGGCACCATGTATATAATTTCTGATGACAGATGGATCCTGGCTGAAAGCAGAGAGTACCAGAAGAAGGTCACTTTGTGTTTTATTGACTATGCAAAGGCATTAGACTGTGTGACAATAAACCACGGCTAACATTAAGAGTGTGAATCCCAGAACACTTAATTGTGTTCACACAGTATCGATACCTAGATCAAGAAGCTGCTGTCCAAACAGGAACAAGGGAACACTACATGGTTTAATACTAGGAAAGCTGTGTATTAAGGTTGTATCCTTTTCCCAAATTTATTATATCTGTATGCTGAGCAAATAATTTGTGAAGGTAGACTCTATGAAGAAAAATGTAGCATCAAAATTGAATGAAGACTCATCAACAGCCTTTGTTATGCAAATGACAAGCTTCTTGCTGAAAGTGAGGAGGAACAAAAGTACTTGCTGCAGAAGATCAAAGACTGCAGGTTGTAATATAGATTACATCTCAACATCAAGAAAACAAATGTCTGTCCTTACCACTAGGCTAATGGGCAACATCATGATAGATGGAGAGAGGATTTCATCTTACTTGGATCTACAATCAACGCCCTTGGTACCAGAGCTCAGGAGATCAGGAGATGTATTGCTTTGGGCAAGTCGTCTGTCAAGGACATCTCCAAAATACTGAAGAGCAATGGGGTCTGCCTGAAGACTAAGGTAAGCCTGATGTAAGCCATAATCTTTTTAGTCACATACTATGTAACTGAGGGGTGGGCAAAGAATAAGGATGACAGAAGAACTGATGCATTTGAGTTGTGATATTGGAGAAGAATACTAAATATCTTGGAAAAAGTGCATCTAGAGCACTCCTTGGAGGCAATGATGGTGAAGCTTCATTTCTCATGCTTTTGGTATGTTGCTGTTTTGTTGTTTTGTTATATACCAGGAGGTTTTCAGAGGTAGTTAATCACATGGAGGAGACTGCCTATCCTTCTCCCATGAAGCATCTGGTGGATTCAAACTACTTGCCTTTGGGATTGAAGTGCTGCTTTTTGCCACTGTTGTTAAGTGCTGTCGAGTTGAAGATAACTAATAGTGACCCTATGAATGAAAGTCCTGAACATGCATAACTGTCATCATTTCTCTAAGTTCCTACAGTTTCCGGAGGCAAGCTATTTCAGAAGTGGATGCTCCAGCAAACACTGTCATTCATTATCACATTTGACACATCAATATCACAGTCTTTACCATCACAGCAACCACGAGTTATCTCTGTACAAAAAATTGACAGACAAGTGCTATACTACTTAGAAGACTGTTTGACTGAAAACAATTGTCACTAGGAGAAGTTATTCCATAGAAAGGCAAATCATGCTTGGGAAAGTGGAAGGTCATCAAAAGAGAGGAAGACTTCCAATGAGATGGGTTGACACAGTGAATTTAGCAATGCCACTCAAGTGTGTCAGAAATGATGAGCATAGCACAGGATAGGACAGCATTCAGGTCTGTGTTCACAGGGTCATTATGAGTTGTACTCAACTTGATGGCATCTAACAATAACAACAACAAAAATAATTTTCTCATGACAGTAGTCTATTACATGTTGGAATTCTAATAAAAAAATCAGTGGTTTAAATTCACCAGCTGCTCAGAATAAGAAAAATGAATAGTTTCCCCTCATAAAGATTTATGGGAGGGTCACCATATATAAGAATCTACTTTATAGCAGTGGATATATTGTTTACACATTGAGTAAGTTTTTAATATTCAGAATATATTGAAAGCATCACAATCAATAATAAAAAGACAAACAGCTACAATTAAAAACATGAGGGGAGAGGGATTATATAACAATGAAAGAATTTTTTCTTTTACTTTTCAAAGAGAAGAACGAACTGGAGTGGGGAGCAGGGAGAAAAGTACAGCAATGAATAAATGGAAATCCAAAATCTCTGTAAATTTTCATTAAAAAACACAAGCCAAAAAAGTTGGATACTTTTCCATAGTATATATACAAATGGCTAATAGACACATGAGAAGAGATAGTCAAGAGATAGTCAATATGTGTGTGTATATATATATTGTTGTGTTGCTAAGTGTTGTTGAGTCATAGACGAATCATAGCGACTCTACAAACAAAAGTCTTGAACACAAAAATCTTTCATCTTTACTCTAAGTTTAAAGAGTTTCCAGAGGCAAGCTATTTCGGAAGTGGACGTCACTCCTGCTTCCAAGCCTGTTTTAATTCAGGACATTCACCAAATAATATCCACCATGGGTAACCATTATCACATTAGACACATCAGTGTCATAGTGTTTTGCATCACAACAATCATGAGTTACCTTTCTACAGCAAATTTCCAGACCACTGCTAAACTACTTAGACAAAGGCCAGAGGGCCTAAATGTCATTTTAAAGGGGAGGCCAAATCTAATCTGCTCACACCCAGTTTCAAGCAACAGTCATACCCAAGTTTCAACCAAAAACCAGAAAAACCTTAGCAGAATCCAGCAGCTCCATTCATCTTCCCTGACTAAAAGCAGCCCCAAACTGGTGACCAAATGTCTTTTTAAACAGAAGGCCAGCTGTTTTCTACAGCAGCAGCACCATTTTACATTGCCCCAAGCGATAGATTAAGAATCTAATCTGTCTGCATTTTCATCTACACAACAGTATCTCTCTCTCTCTCTCCAGGAAGTCTTGAGCTGATGTTTTCTTGGGAAAAAAACCCTGAATTTCCTGCCCACACCAAGATGTGTGTAGGGGAAAAGATACAGTAGCCTCCCTGCAGGAAAGTTGTTGCTCTGCTTATCTGAGAAAAAAGTATGAGCTACAGGGAAACATTAGCCTTAAACAGTTGTCATTAGGAGACAAAAAAATTATTCAAAACCTTGAAAGTTTCATTTCCTTCCTTTTAACCTCATGTAAGGATCACCCGTTTGATACTAAAGACGGTAAAAATTCAAGGTAAGAAAATGAACACTCAGGACTCTGCTGACCAGGTCTGAGTTAAGACTGCTACCTGTTTTTCTTTGTCAGGGAGGAATTTTTGTGCTTGTATTCCTTTCAAGAATCTTAAATTCACACTCTTGGTGGCTGGATGTCAGTTTAACCGGACCTGGTCTATCCTATCTCCATGCCTATTCAGCAAATAATTTGTGAAGGTGGAATTTATGAGAAAAATGTAACATCAGGATTGGAGTAAGACTCATCAACAACCTGAATTATGCAGATGCCACACCTTTGCTTGCTGAAAAGCACTTCTTTTTTTGCTTTGCTTGAAGCACTTGCCACAGAAGATCAAAGACTACAGCCTTCCATATGGATTACACCATAGTGCTAAGAAAACAAAGGTCCTTAACACTGGGCCAATGGGTAGCATCATGATAGATGGAGAAAGTATTGCAACTGTCAATTATTTCGCCTTGCTTGGATCCACAATCAATACCCTTGGTACCAGCAATCAGGAGATCAGAAGATATATTGCTTTGGGCAAGCTATCGGGCACCTCTCTAAAATACTGAAGAGCAATAATGTCAGTCTGAAGACAAAGGTGCACCTGACACAGGCCATGATCCTTTCTATTACTAGCTTTGCATCTGTGATCTGGGCACTGAATACAATGAAAGGTGAATTGGTGCCTTTGAGTTGTGGTGTTGTAGAAGTGTACTGGATATACCATGGACTGACATAAAGAATGAAGAGGTATGTCTTGGAAAAGGTGAAGCTAGAGTGCTTCTTGGAGGTAAGGATGGCAAAGTTTCATCTTTCAAACTTTGGATATGTTTCTAGGAGAAGTATTCCTTGGAAAGCAATATCATGCTTGGAAGGATGAAGAATCAGCACATGAGAGGAAGCCCCAATAAGATAGACTGACATGGTAATAGTAGCAATGGACTCAAGTGTATCAGAGATGATGAGGATGGCACAGGATAGGGCAGGACTTAGAACTGCTGTTCATAGAGTCACTATGAGTCATATTCAACACACTATCTAACAACAACAATTTAAAAAGGTTTGTTTCTACCATAGCTAATGTTTTTGCTACCCCAAGTGGGGTCCTTGAACCAGCAACATCAGCATCATCTGGGAGCTTGTTAAAAAAATACAGATTGACAGACCTCACTCTAGACCTACTGATCAGGATGTGCATTTTAATAATGTACCCAGAGACTGAGAAAAACTGGATGAAATATGTTTATGGCATTGAAGTCTATGGGGGAGAGAATAGTCTAAAAGTATTATATTTTAGGGCATTATTTTTATCGTAGGAGTATGCAAGGAGGGTTGCAGAGTGGATTATATTTGGGGGTAGGGGGTGGGGTTTGGGGAGGTGCGGGGGGGGGATTGTGTACCAATGGGGGAGTTTTGCTTTTCAAGGAGAGGAGCAAAGGGGGGGGAGGGGGAGGGGTTTGTGCGGGGAGAAGGGTGCAACAATGAATTAATGGAATCCCAAAATCTCTGTAGATGTTCATTGAAATGAAAAATAAACAACCTAAATTAAAAAAAAATGTACCCAGATATAAGTTATGTTTTAAAGGGACTCTCATAGTATAGTCTACTGTGAATTGTGATGTTAGCATAAAGGTGGTTCAAATCTACCTATTGTTCCTCAGAAGAATTATGGGCAGTCTTGTAAATATTATAAAGATTTATAGCCTCAGAAATCCAATGATGGGTCACTATGAGTAGGATTGACTCCACAGGAGTGGGTTTTGGTTTAGGGCTACACTCAGGACTTCAGACTGGTCCTCTGTGATTTGATCCCTTGCTTAGAATATATATTTCTACCCCAAATATACTGAACCAAAATCTACTTTTGAACAAGATCCCTAGGTGATTCTCATATATACAATGCTCTGGCTAGGAAATACACATTCTCTATGATTACACCTTAGATCCTGGACATGTCACACAACTGGATAAAGAGCTGGTCCAGCCTGTTCATGGAACTAATGAGTTACTAAATCCAAAAGAGTTGGGTTTTTCACCCTAGTAAGTCACACAACTAGTAAGTATTATTGGGATAGTACAGTTAGTAACAGTATTGTTATAATATGGCATAATGAAGAAATATTATATAGCTAATTGAGGATGAAAATCATAGTATAGCAACACAAGAAGCTCTTGATTTTTGAGTCAACTCTGTGTTTAACATTTACAATCCAAATGACTTCTTTGAGTCTCATTTGCTCTTCTGGGGGGAATAAAAGAGAACATTAAGACCAATAAAATGTTAGAGTTAAATGGAATAATGTACGTGGAGTACCAAATTCCATGCCTCTCTAGAGATTAAAATATACCCCAGCAGTAATGAATGAATGGAAATCCAAAATCTCTGTAAATGTTCATTAAAATTCTTTAAAAACATTATTAAAATAAAATTTAAAAAAATATATCCCAGCTCAAGGGGAAAAAAAATGGGAAATCTCCTTCTGTGTGATTTATAGCCTGAGAAACCCAATGAAGGATAGCTCTGACTCAGTTCTGATTTTTTTAAAGATTTTTTTTAAAAAAAAAATCTATACTGTTTTAGTACAGAAAGTTCAGAAAATTAATATACATTGTTTTTCACATTGAATCTTCCTCTTCTCCTTTACTCACCCTCCCTCTACCCATCAAATTGTGTGACCCTATGATCAAGTACCCCACCTTCCCTTCCACTCCTTCTACAATAATGGTCTTATACATTATCTTTATGAGACTGAGTTAATTCACTTAGCTTAATGCTTTCCAGTCCCTCCCATGTTAAGTAGTAATTTACAAAATCATTGCTCCTGAATGCTGCATAGTATTCCATTGTGTGAATGTACCATAATTTCTCAATCCGTATCACTGTGGCTGAGCATTTAAGCTTTTTCCATGTTATTGCTATGGTGAATAACACTGGTATGAACATCGGTGTACAAGTCTCTGTTTGTGCCTCAGTTCTTATTTTCTTAGGGTTATTACAAGCAGTGGAATATCTGGATCACATGGAATTTCTATGTTCAGCTTTTTGAAGAAATGCCAAACTGCCCTGCAGAGTAGTTGTACCATTTTACAATCCTACCAACAATGGATAAGAGTTCCTATCTCTATACAACCTCTCCAACATTTATTACTTGCTGCCCTGTTAAATTTTGCCACTGCAAAAGATGGTATATCATTGTGGTTTTGATTTGCATTTCTCTTATTGTCAGTGATTTGGAGCATTTCTTCATGTGGCTGTCAGACACTTGAAGGTCCTCATCTGTGAAAATTCTTTCCATGTCTTTTGTCCATTTTCTAATCGGATTATCAGTCTTTTTCTTCTGGAGGCTCTGCAGACTTCTGTCCAAAAATCAGTGGGATTCCTCTACAGTAACAAAGAGCACTCAGAGAAGAAAACCAAGAAAGCAATACCATTTACAACAACCAACCACAATTTAAGATACTTGGGAGTGAACCTAACTAGAGACACAAAAGACCTATACAAAGAAAACTATAGAACTTTGGTGAGTCAGTTCTGATTTGAAGGCAGAGTTTTGAGTTACTGAATACTAGGTGCTCTAGTGATTTATTGTGTAAGGAGTTGTGCTGCCAACCCAAAGGCAGTTGGTTCTAATCTACCAATTGCTCTGAGAGGGAAAGATGGGCAATATCCTCCCATGAGATCTGCTGCCTCTAAAAACCCACTAAAAGGATCAGCTATTTTTAGTCCGTTTCAATGGCACATTAACATCACCAGCAACAACAAGGTGCTTAATATCAAGTCACTAACCTATTTTAGAGATGAACAAGAATCCAAACTTTCAGATTCTGATGCAGTGTCATTTCTTCTCATTATACCCTTACCCCCAAGTCCTAGGAATCCCGGAGATAAAATATGCAATATATCAGGCTCCTAACTGAAAACTGGCAGTTTTAGCCCACAATGAAGCTGCTTCACAGAAGATAGATGGGCAGTCTCTTCCCTTACAGATGCATAGTCTTGGAAACCTAATGGAGGGTTATGATTAGATATTTAAAATAGTTTTATGTCAGTGGGTTTGATTTTTTTTTAACTCAAATTCTACCACAGTGCACAGCTTCAGATTTAGTAGGAGACCTTTCTGTAAGATGCACAGCAACTCCTGTGTGCTCACTCGGCACTTTGTCTTCTTTTATTCCTTTTCTGTCTTCCTCACTAGCATCAGTTACTTTAGAGGCAGGACTATTTCTTCTCTCTGTATCCTGTGAACGAATCATAGTGCCTAGCAGACGGAAAAAGATGAGAGAAGGAAGTAAAGAAAGGAGAAAAGAAGGAAGGAGGCAGTGAGGGAGGGAGCTGGAAAGCTGGCTGTTGGAAGGTAACCATTTTACAGCATGATGGATTCCTTCAAAGAAATAGCTTGACAGCACAGAATTCATCTTTTTATGACTGTGACAACACTAATACATTTATTTCCCTTTTGAAATTAACTTTCTAATATTAAGAAAGGTCAAAATGAACTGCAGTGAAATGAGACATTTTGTCATTTTTAACAAATTATGCGAAAGCAGACTGTCAGATTAAAGGGGGTCACCGTTTTGAGGTCTAAATGCTGGTGCTGCTTGCATAATCAGAGCTAATGCTTGTCATTCTGCCCTTTCCCTGCCCACAAACCTCTAATAGTTCACTTTGGCCAAAATTATGAAACTCAAATAAATATTCCTGGTATTCCAAGGCCCTTTAGAATTTGATGACATCCCCCATCCACCGACCCACTCCTTCTGCAAAGAGACTCTGTATCAATTCACCCCACAACCTTCCACAATTCTGCATCTTTGCTCACTCTACAACTCTTCCTCAACCAGCATCTCTCTGTCCTTGTCATGTGAAAGTTCTATTACACAGTTTCCTCCTTCAACTTATCTGTGCCATTGGCGAATTCTTGCTCTCTCAGCTTGTTCTGGTCCTGAGTCTGCCACTTCTGCTCTTTCAGCTTTAATCAGGCCTGACGATGGCTTGGCCTTCTACTTCTTTTACACTGGATTCCACCTCACTTTCTGTTCTCCCTCAGGGACATTTGAGGAAAGTTTATTAGTATAGGTGGGGACCCAAGTTTAGGTGTTTGGCTGAAGGTGAAGAAGGTAAGGATGACCCTTGTCAGTCTTCCCACTAACCTTACCATGCACCTGCGTGCTCAGCTTTGTGTCAGCTTGAGTCAGAATAACTGCACCCGGACCCTGTCCTTTATGACTGTGTGCCAACATTTCAGTGAGACTCAGATGAATGCTTCTATGTAAATGTGATCTCAAACTATTTATCTCTGTGGTATACTATTTCTGTTGTTGTTATGTGTCATTGAATTGACTGCAACTCACAGCAATCCTATGAACAATGAACAGTGCTGTACCTTGTCCTACCCTAAGCCAACCTCCCCTTCTCTGACACACATGATTCCATTGCCACAGCTACTGTGTCAATCCATCTCATTCAGAGTATTCTCCTGCACTGAACCTTTCAAGCATGACAGCCTTTTCCAAGTGCTGGCTCTCCTGACAACATGGCCAAAGTATTTAAGACAGAGTCCCAAAATCTTTTTCTCCAAGAAGCAATATGGTTTCATCTCCTCCAGGATAGATTTGTCATTTGACAGTCCAAAATATGTTTGTTACTCTTCCTACACCACAATTCAAAGCCTTCATTTCTTCCTCTGTCATCCTTAGCCCAGCTTTCAGATGCATAGAAAGTAATTGAGAAGACCATGGCTTGCATCAGGCAATCATAGTCTCTAGACTGACATCATTGCTCTGTGGAAATCTGGAGAGGTCCCTAACAGTATATTTTCCCAACGCAATTCATCTTTTGATTTAATGACTGCTGACACCAAGGGTGTTGATTTGGATTCAAGCAAGATAAAATCAAGAACAACTTCAATCTTTTCTCCATCTACCATAATGTTCACTTAGTACCAGCAGTAGCAGCAGTCAGGAAATAAGGAGACTTACTGCACTGGAAAAATCTGCAGTTAGGGGCCTCTCCAAATTACTGAGCAGTAATGATGTCAGTTTGAGGACTAAGATGTGTCTGATTCATGCCTAGGTCTTTTTGATCACTTGCTATGCATCTGAGATCTAGACAATGAATAAGGATGACAGAAGAAAAATTGATGCCTTTGAGCTGTGGTGTTGGAGAAGAGCACTGAACATCCCATGGACTGCCAAAAGAACAAATATGTCTTGAAGAGGATGTGACTGGAGTGCTCTTTTAGGTAAGGATAGTGAGACTTTGCCTCATCTAC